>NC_056741.1:1269639835-1269692335 GCF_019279795.1 Protopterus annectens | reverse complement strand
TATCAATGTGTGTGTGTGTGTGTGTGTGTGTGTGTGTGTGTGTGTGTGTGTGTGTGTGTGTGTGTGTGTGTGTGTGTGTGTGTTTTCTAGTCACGTGAAAGAGGCACAAGGAAAGCATATAGATATATTAAATGGGTCAATAATATAGAGACAGGAATTTTCTGTCAGAAAAGGAGGTGCATAACTACCGGAGTATACCAGATCAGGCCAGAGGAAAAGACACTAAATTTAATATCAGAAAGTGTTTTTTACAGAGAGAGTGTTGGATGGTGAGAGCAGGCTCTCACAGAGATAATAAAAACAAAATAGTGGAAAAAGATTAAAATGTTATAAACACACAAAGAAATCATTAAAACTGCAAGTTTAAGACAAATACAGTTAAACTGAAACATACATTCAAGACAGATAAAACAGAAAGAAAAGAATGTTTGAAAGACAAGAATGTTTAACTAGCATTTATTATGGCAATGGTAATTGTCAGGGAAAGGCATTTTTAGAGAATTTATTCCCTACTGACCTGATTCAGTCCTGCAGGCGAAACCCAAGAGATCACATAGTAAGGTACGGTGGGAGAAAATTCCAGCATAACACTCTTCGCTATATCAGTATTTACTGCTGTTATGCTACACAAAGAAGTTTAAATATGACATTTGAGTCTCTGCCATGCAAATTCACATAAATAATGAGGTGGATTAATACCAGAGGTAGTATTTACATGACTCAGAATAATAAGGTCGATTACTATATTATTAATAAATACCAGAGGTAACTAGTCACATGACTCAGAATAATAAGGCGGGTAACTACATAATTAATACACACCAGAAGTAAATATTCATATAATCATATGAGTCAGAATAATAAGGTGGTTTATTAGCTGTTGACAATAAGCACAAAAGTATCATTTTGCTAAGTCTCTTCCCTTAAACTACTCACCAGGCTAAAGACATTTGATAAAATTGCTTAATATTGTCAGAAATGGTACCGTCTGCACTGATTTTAGTATCAAATTTGTGATTTTTTTTACTATAACTAGTTTGCTGGTGGCAGAAGAAGTTTTCTAGGCTAAGTGTTTTGCAGTGAAATTTGAATGCTCAGTAGCAAGCCCACCCAAACATCATTCTAAAGCTGAACTCCTAGCAATTATAGTTGCTCCTGCACCCAGAACCATTCCTTTTGGCACCATGGACCAGCAAATTTCCACAACTTCTGCAGCTAACTTGATTGAGATGGGTATCTTGAGATAGTGTAAGAACTAACTCATGCTGTCTGTTGATCATCTATTACTCAAACAGCATAATGCAGTATGTAACAGATATGCTTGGAGGCAAAAATCTCACACACAGTAAACTCAGACAACAAAATTGTTAGCAGTACACTAGACATCATACATTCCATGGTGGTACAGCGGTAGCGTTGTTACCTCACAGCAAGAGGTTTTCCCGTTCGATTCTCGGCTTGGCTTGGGAGTGCCTTCTGTGTGGAGTCTGCATGTCCTCCCCATAGTTGGTTAGCATTCGAAAGACATGTGTGCGTAAATGGGCGTGCCTTCGTTGAAGGTTGGGTTGTCGAGCTGGCACCTTGTTGTTTCGTAAAAATCTACTGCCAATCATTAGCGGACCGGAGTTCCGTTGTGGCGACCCCTTACCAGGAAAAAGCCGAAAAGACAAACAACAACACTAGACATCACACCTTTCAAAGGTCATAGCAATACACATAATACATCATATCCTGAGGTTCTAAGGATTAACTTGCCTAAACCTCAAAGACCACCATAGCACAAGGAGTCCCAAAGTCATAGATGCTGACCCTGTAAGGCAGGCATCAACACAACCAAACATTCTTGTTATAGGGACTCCATTGTAAGACATACAGATGTGCTTCTTATCAGGCTGAGAGAGGAAAGAGTGATGGTTATTTGTTTGTCTGGTGCCATGATTCATCAGATCATGCAGGCATTCAAGTCCTTGAACAACAAGTGCCAGTATAACTCTATCATAGTTTATGTTGGTATCAGTGACTTCAGATATTCCTCAGTGGATTATATGAAGAGAGACGTGTCTAAGGCAGGTATGAGCCTAGCATTGAGCAGTATTCTACCTTCTCCAATAATGATGCTGCAATATGAGCAACAAAATAGTTGACTTCAATAATTGGCTTAGTGTTTGGTATCATTCAAATGGGTGCAATATCTGTCAGACCATGCTGCTTTGCCAAGGATGGCCTGGATCTATCCCCTCTGAGGTTTTGATTACTGACAATCACATTGTCCACTCTCATAATGCCTTTCTAACAAAACAAGCAAAGGAATATATGAAGGTGTTACTGTCCAATGCTAGGAGCCTGAACAAGAAACTCCACTCCCTATGAGCCCTACTGATTTAAGCTGTAAAGGGAATGAACCACCAAAGATTATTTTTTGGAGAGGAAGAAATTTGAAAGATTGTTTATCAATGAATTATAGGTCAAAGAAAAAAGGAAACAAGATGCCTGGAACTTTTTCTTGCCATATGTGTTCTCAATGCCCTGCGATGGTAAATGCCTCCCAGATTTATCTTGAATCCAGGTGTAGAAAATTAGTTAGTAAGACTTCTAACACCTGTGATTCTTTTGGGGTGATATATATCGCAATTTGCGAGATCTGCCCTAGTTTTTATATAGGGAAAACAGAGAGAAAAATGAGGAGAAGGGTATACGAACACTTAAATGACATCAAAAATAAAAAAATGACTAACGCTTTGTACAGACACACTACTCTTTGCCCTTTAGCTAAATATAAGTTTTTTGTTATAGAAGAAGTGGAAGTAGATGAGAGGGGTGGACCATGGGAAACTAGGATTGAATATAGGGAATTATATTGGCAAGTGGTTTTAGAAGCCAATAGATACCCAGGACTTAATGATTATATTTCCCTTGCACCTGTTCTTAAAATGAGAGCTGCTAGATTATAAATGATGTTTTATGTACCTTTAGAGGTTGGATTTATGAATTACAACATATATGTTTTGAGTGTTATTAACTAAATATTTTCAGAGATATATTGACGGTTATTTATTTATTTGTAATTGTAACATAATTTTAAAGAAAATTCTATTATTTGGTTTTTCATTATTCCAGTGTTCCTTATACAGACCACTAGAGGGGGGTGTTGCATTAGATTTGTAAATAAATGCACAGTTATTTATAGATTCATTTTAACTTTTTAACAGTTTTAAGATTAATCAACTTAATATATCTATTAATATATTTACTAATATATACATCGATTTCACATTGGAATAAGCATTTCAAATATAAAACATGGTTCTATATGTATATTGCTCCATTTATATGCCATTGATTAATAATTCATGAATTGTTGGTTTTCACTGGACCTTTTGAATGAGATTGTGTATATATATTAGTCATTGGTTAATTGTTTAATTATTATAACCGATGTCTGAGGAAGTCTGAAGTTCAGACAAAAAACGCTGTATTTTAGTTGGCGTTTAACGCTTTTATCATTCATTCATTCTCAATAAACGCTTGTGATTATTACTGGGCTGACCGGTGTTTCGTACTCTTCAACAGTGCTTTTCGATTGTTTATTGGTAATATTTGCACTGGTTCTTCCTTATCTGGATTAGTGATGGTTATTTGTTTGTCTGGTGCCACGATTCATCAGATCATGCAGGCATTCAAGTCCTTGAACAACAAGTGCCTGTATAACTCTATCATAGTTTATGTTGGCATCAGTGACTTCAGATATTCCTCAGTGGATTATATGAAGAGAGACGTGTCTAAGGCAGGTATGAGCCTAGCATTGAGCAGCATTCTACCTTCTCCAATAATGATGCTGCAATATGAGCAACAAAATAGTTGACTTCAATAATTGGCTTAGTGTTTGGTATCATTCAAAGGGGTGCAATATCTGTCAGACTATGCTGCTTTGCCAAGGATGGCCTGGATCTATCCCCTCTGAGGTTTTGATTACTGACAATCACATTGTCCACTTTCATAATGCCTTTCTAACAAAACAAGCAAAGGAATATATGAAGGTGTTACGGTCCAATGCTAGGAGCCTGAACAAGAAACTCCACTCCCTATGAGCCCTTCTCACTCTGGAAGACATTGACATCTCTGTAGTGACTCAGACATGGTTTAAAATATCGAAGAACACTCCGGCTGTGCCGGGCTATAATGCTTTCCACATGTTTAGACCAGCTACTGTGCAGGAGGGGAAAAATGGAGTAGGTGTATCAATCTACATCCAGAAGTGCCTCACATCAAGGTTGGCAAAGCAGCATGATGCAGTAGAGCTTCTCCATGTCCAAACAGCCATCAGATACATCCTTTATCATATATTAACTAGCTATAGAACCTCCTCTATGACAAAATAAAACTGCAATTACTGTATACTGGAACTGAAAGCCAATGCCATTTCCTAGGTGATCTAAACTATGTAACTGGGAAAGCTTCACTACCAGTAGTGCAAACACCAGAGATTCCTGGACTTTGTCAATATAAATGCCCTAGAACAAATAGTTAGAATACCCACCAGGGACAATAACATCTTGGAGCTTGTCCTTACTAACATGGGAGCATCTTGCACCATCCCTTGCATATGTTCATCGCTTGTTAGGTCTGACCATAAAGCAGTTTCCTTCAAAATAAAACTGAAGCAAGAGATCCCTTCCATGCAAGTATGGTTAGAAATTTCTTTAAGATAAACTACCTACTCTTAAGTGATACATTGACAGGCTTCCAATTCCCACCAAATCATTAATTTCACTGAATTTGCAGAACTGTACACCACCACACTACACCATCATGCAAACAGCTGCATAGGTGCTGCTGTACCGTATATGAACATGTGCAGGGCAAACCTCAGCAATAAGCCCATATCATGAAATGATAATATCAAAAACCTTTATAATAATAGGAAAAGAATTTTGACCATACGTATGAAGATCAATTTCCAGAATGTTAGAGCCCTTGTCACTGAAATAAACAAATAACTCAGGAGCTTAATAAAACTGACTAAAGCCAAGTTTGAAGCTGAAAGAGCTACACAAGCCAAAGGCAATCACAAGGCATGCTTTAGTTATGTTTGTAATTTCAAAAACACAACACAACAATGCGCTGAGCTGATTGTGAATGACATTACCTAGACTGAGTATATACGGAACCTACTGGCTGATAAATTTTGATCTAACTTTACCCCCCTCCATAGTTCCCTCAGGATATACAGGAAACCTGCTCACCTCCCGCTATCACACAATACCGAGTCTTAGAAGTGCTATCAAAAGCTACAAATACTGCATCAATAGCTCCTGACAATATCTCTGGATGCATCTTAAATAGTATGAAACACAATTTAACCATACCCCTAACAACATTCTTCAATCTCAGCCTTCATACAAGCTTTGTACCAAGTGAATGGAAAACAGCTACAGTCATTCTCCTGAATAAGGGAGGACCTTCCATAGACCCAGACAATTGCAGACCCATAATAATCACATCATTAATAATCACATCACCACAGTAGTCAGGAAATCCTTCTATGTGGCACACCTCATCACAAAAGGGTTCTCATCCAGGAAAAAAGAGGTCATTGTTCCCCTCTACTCGGCAATCATTAGACCCATTATAAAGTACAATGCCCCTTTTGGAATGTACCTCACAAGACATCTGCAGCAGCTGGAAAGGCCACAGAAGTACCTCACAAAGAGGATTACTGGCCTCAAACAGATGCACTACACTGACCATCTCAAAAAACTCCAGCTTTTCTCTGTAGCATATCGCCTACTCCGAGGAGATCTCTGCTTAACATATAAAGCTATGTTAAACCCAGAGCTGTTGGACATGCTACACCTAAACAAATCCCAATCCCTCTGAGCTACACATGACCTAAACCTTGTCACCACAATAAACAGGACATGCTGGAGGGATAGATTCCTGTCCCAGAGACTTCCTATACTCCGGAACAAGCTATCCATCTATGTCAAGCAAAGTTCCTCATTAGCACTCTTCAAGAAAAATCTTGATGAGTGGATGGGAAATAGGAAATACACCCTAGGGATCACTTCTGTGGCTCTGCTCAACAGGGGCACAGAAAATTAACTTTCTTGGATGGCATAAGCCAGGGAACCTTGTTGGCTAGTCTTACTTAGGCCCTTGGGCCAATAGCTTAGCACCTACCTATAAACCCATGAACCTATAAGTCTGACCAGCCTCATATACAAAGCCATGGAAGGACTTATGGAATTATTCAGTTAGGGCATAGGGAACCTCAGAACATTGGACTCATCTTAGTTTGGATTTGTCAAGGGCAGTTCATGCTTATTCAACCCGGTGGATTTTTTGAAAAGGTCACCAAAGAAAGCGATGAAGGCAAATGGCATATACCTAATATCTCAACAAGGCCGAAGCTTTTGACACAATTCCCCACTCAGGCATAGTAGAAAAGGTAAATAAACTGGGAATAAACCCCTATGTCACCTGGTGGATTGCCAATTAGCTCACAGAAAGGATGCAGATAATTGAAACAGGGGAAGTTACCTCCACAAAGAGACCAGTCCCCCAGGGTTCTGTTCCAGGACCTCTCCTGTTTGGCATCTACTTTTCTGAAGTAAAACATAATACCAAAGGGCTCTATCTGAGTAAGTCTTCAGATGACTGTAAGGTAGTGGTCATTAAATTTATAAATGAATTAGCTATCCTGCAGGAGATTTGTATCAAATATATAACTGCTGTCAAAATCATAGTCTAAAACTAAATGCCAAAAATGCATTATTATATCCTTTGGTAAGTCATCTACCCTAGGGAACTACTACATTGATAACCCCCCCCCTCCAAGAGCTTACCTACCTGTTTGGGATTTGGGAACTTATGTGCACAGTGACATAACGTTTGGCCAACATGTATCTGTTGTTGTAATATAATAATAATATTAAATACAGAAAATCTATAGAAGTCCTTCTATATTCCACAGCTTATAAACAAAGGGATTGTATCTAGATCTGGGGATATTATTGTTCCCCTTTATTCAGCCCTTATTAGGCCAATCATTCAATATAATGCCCCCTTTGGCATGGATCTGTCCAGAAACATGCAACAACTAGAATGCCCACAGATATCTTGCTAAAAGGATACAAGGCCTGAACAGCATGTCCTTATGGACCATCTCAAAGCTCTGTCACTGTACTCAGTATCCTATGGACTACTAAGAGCTAATCTGTGCCTGGCATACAAGGCATCCTCTGACCCATTACTGATGGATTTTGTTGCACATCATCAAGTCAAACTGTATCAGAAATGCTCAATGTAGGGGTCTTAGCATATTCTGTAACATCAACAGAATGGTTTGAAGGGACATGTAGATTTCACAAAGGATACCACTGCTGTGGAACAGACTCTCCATCCACATAAAATGGAGATCATTCCTGTCCATTTTCAAGCACAACTTTAAACATTAAAGGATGCAAAACAGAAAATTTACCCCAGCAGTGCCCCATACTACTGATGGAGAGAGGCAGCTCCTAAATGCTTTATCCTATACATGGGTCCCCTCAAATAATCTATGATATGATCCCAGTTATTCATTTTAGGGGTAATAAATAATTATCGATCATGGGATGGGTAAGGCCAATCTATAACCAAATGGGATAGGTTAATTTGAGCACAAAAAGGGAAACTGGCTAGGCTTAAAATGGCCCCCAAGGACAGCTAACCTAGTACTTACTTATGACGCTATGAATCTATTACTTCATCATTAATACATACCAGAGGTAACAATTTACATAACTGAGAACAGTAGTAACCAGGTAGTAGCCAATAGACAAATTATCAGTATTTATCATTCTTGGCAATCCTAATTCTGCCTTTTCCTAACTACGGCTAGATCGGCTGCCATAAAACTTAACTTCAGAGTATCACCATAAATATTTCATCCATGAACCTGCAGAGCTCACTATAGCAGTCTGCTCTGATTGGCAATCTCCATTTAGAATGTTCGATGTTTCACAATTTCGATCATCTGGACTTTGACGATCTGATGATCGATGTTCTGAAACTTTGATCACCTGAAGTAGACCTATATATGTATATATTGCTGTATAGGTATGCATATATTCCTGGGGATATGAATGGCAGATATGTGCTGTTTGAGTAGGTTTTTGGGATACATTACATATATCCTGGGGAGGTGAATGGCAGAGGTATGCTCTCTGCAGAGAGTGGTGGGAAGAGTGGTCATATCCTATATAGGTAAAGGGTCATATATGTTATGTCTACGTAGTCAGATAGGAAGGTGCACAAATACCCTGTGGAAGTAAAGGGGTAGATGAGTGATGCCTGATTAGTTTGGTGGGAAGGTGTACAATTATCCTGTGGGCTTGAATATTCAGATATGTGTTGCCTAAGAAGATTGATGTAAAGATTTTTATATATCATAGGGAGGTGTATGTCATCTGCCTTGACTGGTGGAAAGGTATGCATATATCCTCAGCCAAGGAATGGGCAGATGTATTCTGCCTGAGTGCAGTGGTGAGAAGGTATGCAAAAATCCTAGGTAGGTAAAGGTGTAGATGTGTGCTGTCTGAGTAGTTAGGTGGGAATGTATGCATATATCTCGGGTCACTGAATGAGCAGGTGTGTGTGCTGCCTCGGTAGTTTAGAGGGAAGGAATGCATATATCCTGTGAAGGTGAATAAGTGAACAAGTGCTGTCTGAGTAAGCTGACAGGAAGGCATACATACACCCTGGGGAAGTGAATAGATATTTATGTGCTGTTTGACTAAGGTGGTGGGAAAGTATACATTTGTCCTGATGTGTACTGTCAGAGTAGAATTGTATGAAGGTATGTCTAAATCATGTGGAGGTAAATAAATATGTAAGTCATCTTCATAGATTGGTGGGAAGGTATACATACATCCCATGTCAGGGAATGGTAGATGCATTCTGCCTGGGTGTACTGCTGGAAGGGGACATATTCATACTGATATATATATATATATATATATATATATATATATATATATATATATATATATATATATATATTGATATATATATATATATATATATATATATATATATATATATATATATTGATATATATATATATATATATATATATATATATATATATATATATATATATATATATATATATATATATATATATATATATATATATATATATATATATATATATATATATTCACTTTATAAGCTCAAATTCTGAAAACTCGAATTACAGAATCTTAAGCCCATAAAGCAGAAAATCCAAATACCCGAAACTACACAATCATGAAGCCCTAAATCCCGAAACTGCAGAACCGCAAGCCCCCCCTGCACCCCCCATCTGTGGGGCTGCACCCCCCACACTCCCCTACTTAAATATTCTAACTCCAAGGTCGCAGTACATACACACAGACACAAAACACCATCACACAAACTGCATTCCTCTCGCACACACACATCACAGTAACAACACACACTAACACACACACTACAGCCCCTACCCTACACAAACCTGAATCCACAAACACAGTGCAACACCAAAACCACTAATTCAAAATCTCCCGCATTCGAGATTTTGAATTTCATGCTTCTGGGGTTGCGATCTTCTGATCCTTCCACTTTATGAACTCGAGATACTGAAATTCGAGATTTCAGTATATTTATTGGGGGAGGGGTAAGATGTAGTAATTAATGAAGTATTGCTTGTAATTGTTGGGTATTTAAGGGGAATGGGTAATTGTGGACACCAGATTCTGATGAAGTCCCTGGTTGAAGGGAAGAAAGCGCTCAATCTGTGTGCAGTACATGTTGTGGAGTTTTTCGTGTTTGTTGTGGACTCATACAACAATAAAATATTTTTGGTCCGTGCTGTAGCAGTGTGATTTGCTTTTTTTGTATTTAAAGTACGTATGTTATAAACAACAGCTGTGCAGCTCTTACTGTTTTGTAAACAGTTAAATGTGTACTCAGAATATTCACTGTGTTTGAATATGTAGGTGTATTTGATGAAAAAATGTGTGTGTGTGTGTGTGTGTGTGTGTGTGTGTGTGTGTGTGTGTGTGTGTGTGTGTGCAGGCTCAGGCATGCTATGTGTATGCATGTATGCTCGTGTGCATGAACGTGTGTGTGAATGTGTGCATGCATGTGCATGTGTGTGTGAGCAAGTGTGCACATGCACATCATGCACGTGTGTGTATGTGTATGTGCGCACATGAGTTTGGGCTTTTACAATGATGTTACGATAGCAATGTCGATTCAATTAAGGATACCGATGTTCTGAATAAAAATGTTGTGCATAATGAATTGTGGCTATATCTGTAATATCTGAGAATTACCAACAGTAAAACAGTAATTTCCTTTGTGTTCTCGTAATACTGCATTGAATGATTTTTCCTGCTCTTACTGGAGATCTCTTTAGTTTCACTCTCCTTGCAGCTGGACTTTACAGTCATTTGCAGGGCTCCATATTTTTGGCTGCTTGCCTTGGTTCTAATAAGTGTGGTTGTGCTAGGTGTCAGTTCTCTTTGTACAGATGAAAACATGGCCAGCATTCTGATACAAACCTGCCACCATACCTCTCACTGATGCTGCAGGAGGCAATGAAGGCCTCCACTTCTGCTTCTGCCCACTTGGCTCTGCCCCTAGTAACAATCACTATCTATTTAGCTCACAGCTACACCTTCCAGTAGTGTACACCTCCAAGGTCTCAAGGCCAGTAAATAAATACCTCAGAGACAGCTAGCAACTTGTTGAGGGCACTCAATGTCAGAACAAAAGGAAAGCAAGAGAATGAAAGTAATTGAAGAAAAGGCACGAGCTGTTATCCAAAGGCATCCTGCCTGACTGCAGAAAGACTTTCATTAGGAGTTTGGCTTCATTTACCACACTTTGTTTACAACTGCTTTCTTAGTATGTAGAAAACAGGTTCAGATTTTAGCCACAATAGTATTGACTTTCTGCTATGCAGCTGCATTTAATAAATGAAATAAAGTATCAAGATGTATATTGTCTATGCCGACACACACATACACACACACACACACACACACACACACACACACACACACACACACACACACACACACACACACACACACACACGCTACTGTAGCCTAATTCAAATAACACCAAAAACTTCAAATGGCTATTCATGGAAACTTCTTATGGTAGTGTGAAACTCAGGAAACTCAGCAATGAGACCTCTTTGAAAAAATCATTTTCAGATATCTACAGTAATGGCATTCATACTACAAAATTTTTCTGACAAGGAATTCAGTTAAATCATTCAAGTTGGCATGTTCATATGAAGGAGTGAGTGGTTTGATGACAAGAGCAGTCAGTTCACCTTTACCGTCTGGTATGGCAATTTATTATTCCAGCAGAGCAAATGTGGTAGTTTATGCATGACAGAGATGCAGTTTAGCTTATATGTGGATATGAATACAGGAGGAGTGTGTTAATGGGGGGTGGTCACCAGTATACAGGACAGGATGTAACAATCCTAAAGGAAGAACACAGGATTTATTTTTTTATTATTATTATTTTTTTTATGAAGGGGAGGCTGAGGGTGATATCCTGACTATAGAAGGGTTGACATAGAAGTTAATTGTTAATGGCAGTGGAAGATAATATTTGCAATGTCTAGAAAAAAGTAACATATTGGACTGGGGGGATTACTTCTTGACAGAAATTGTTCTTGCTGTTTTCTTGTGGAATTCACAGGCATTCCAACTTTCTGTATAGTTGGTACCATTTGGAAAGACTCAGAGATGTGTGTGTGTGTGTGTGTGTGTGTGTCTGTGTGTGTGTGTGTGTGTGTGTGTGTGTGTGTGTGTGTGTGTGTGTGTGTGTGTGTGTGTGTGTGTGTGTGTCTCATTATATACATATATATATATATAAAACTGAAGAGAATGATAGGGAAGATTCATTAGTAGGACTTATACAGTTGATTAAAGCCAGATTTTTGAAAGAAGAGTTGAAATCCTCCTTTTTAGAGTATCTTAGTTTCTAAAACTTGGCTGAATGGAAAGAGACTCCCACACCCCAACACTAAATATAACTCCCCCAAGGATGTAGATTACATTTGGTCTGGGTGTTTAGGATTGTTCAGTGCCTTGGTGAAATGGATTTGGAGAGTCCTATTTCAGTGATACTCACATCAGATATCTGAGATCTCCTTATTGGTATATGATGTAGAACACAGGGCTATGCACCCCTGAAGGTTAGGCTTAGTGGGTAAAGTCAATGAGCAGTAAGTGAGTTACCCCCTGCAAATGTATGTTTGGTTTCCGCAGCATCCACTCACGTCATTCAGAGACAATCAACAAACGTCTTACTTCCAGAGCAAACATATTCACCTAGTGAGATTTATCTGACCGATAAAGACTCAATAACCAAAACCTTCAAATAGAATGAGCAAATTGATGGAAAGGAAAAACAGGATATATTGTTTAAGCTATAACTATTGACAAAGTAACTTAAGCCAGCGGGTAAAAGCTGGATGGAGAGCAATACAGAAATAAGTTCCCTGTGTAACCAGCTTCATGGGGAGTAGGTATTTGATGGGGAGTGGGTATTTGTTCAGTCTAATTATTATGATAACATAAGATACGTTAGCAATGTGACTGGAGAGCAATACAGAAATAAGTTCCCTGTGTAACCAGCTTCATGGGGAGTGGGTATTTGATGGGGAGTGGGTATTTGATGGGGAGTGGGCATTTGATGGGGAGTGAGCATTTGATGGGGAGTGGGTATTTGTTCAGTCTAGTTATTATGATAACATAAGATACGTTAGCAGTGGGACTAGAGCATTAAGTATGTGCTCATCTCTTGAATGTATTATTGAATGATTATATTAAGGAAACAGTAATGTAAGTATGACTACAGTCTGGGCAGGTAATTGAAGTCCGGAGGACTCTGGTACTGTCTGCATAAATGTGTATATATATATATATATATATATATATATATATATATATATATATATATGTTTCACTTTGAGTTAAGCTATATCTGTGGCTCTAAGAGTTTTGGAACCAATGCCATCTGTAGTTCACGATCATAAAAAATAATATTTTACCACTTCCAAATACCTGTGGTGCAATTTATTACCAGTTCAATGGAACTCAATGCCATTATTTTTGCATGTTGACTTGAATGTTTTTGTAGACCACTCAATATTTACATGTCTAAGGTTTCTTTAAGCTGTGCACAAAGATAATTGTTGTCTGGGCACTTTTGCCTGTTCATCATTAGTGTTAAGCTGCATGAGTATCACCAGCGAAACAAGGAAAGAAAGTTGGCATTCGACTATGAGTCTAGAACAGAGCAATCAACTGCACAAACTGCAGCATTACATTAGCACTCGGTGCAATGAATGCAGGAGGAAGAAAAAACTATCCACTGCTGTCTTTGTCTTCATTCATATCATTATTGCTCAGTGACATTGGCGAACAGCCAGTCTGTAACTCTCAGTCCCTATAAGTATTTAAAAAGTCCTTCCTTAAAATAACTGATACTGAAAAGAAGCTTCCTCACTGCCCTCCTTTTCCTCTAGACCAACCTTGTACCCATAAATCAATAATGACCTTGAATGGTTGCTCGGGTAGAGTAGAGTAGACGGATAAAGTCCTAAATACGGCACAGGTTTGATTAGTGGCTCATGTGACTGACAGAGTGGCATGGTGGGATGGGTTTGCTCATCCTAGAAGGGGGGGGTAGTCATAAATGAAGCTTCCTTAGGGGACGCATGGTCCATGGAGGGGAGTTGTTCTCAGACACAGTCGTGAAAGCTGGGGGTGGGGGGTGGGCAGGAAGTATGAAAAGGAACACCACCAGATGTAAGCACAACCTCCAGGACACCATTAAAATCAATAACCAGCCCCGGCAAATACCAGAATAGTCATGAAGGGAGTGGGTAGGAGAATGGCTGGTAGACTCCATGTAGACATTGGGCACTGGGAGCTGGGTTGGTACCATGAGGCTCAAGGGGACCAAACACAAAACAAATAAATAATGAATCTGAAGGCTGTCCAAATCTATCATCCACCAGCCTTGATACCATGTCTATTATTGTCTAGACATTGGAGATGTGTAGTCAGGTAGTGCAAAGTACCACCCCCTGAGAAAATGTCATAGTCCAAGCACCCCTCGACATTATCTGCACTTATCACATGCATTGACACTGTTATCAATTTTTAAAATCTTTCTGAGTTTGAGAGATTTTGCTTGCATCTAAAGCCATCTTTGGCAAGAAAAACAAAAATTAAGTATTATTTTGCACTTGTATTACTTGCTTTCATTGCATTCTCAAAGATTTATTTGTGATTTATTGTTTTTCCTTCACTTGCTTAGAGTTCTAAGTTGCATTTTTCCACTGCTATATGGACTGTTGTTCCATAATTGCAGTGCTCTAGATACACTGCATCTGCTGTTTTCAGTGTTTTTAGGCACATATTTTTGTGGTTTCCCTAACACTTGGGCTCCAAACCAGTCACTTTACATTTTACAGTTTATATTCTTGTGTCAGGAGAGGGCTGATTTCACCTATCCGAGCTGGAACTTGCTGGTGGAGGCTTATTGTGTACTTACCTGATTGGCCTGTGGACATACTTAGTTTAAAACTTGCTTATTTCTGCTTATATATTATCCTCATTTTAACGTGACGCTGCACTTTGTACAGTGGTGGTTAGTGGTGTCCTATATATGCACAATCACCAGAAGCTGTACTTTCCCATGTAAAAACTACCTCAGAAATTTTCTATAGTGCAGCACTACTCAATGAGCAACTGGTTTGTGTGCTGTGCAGTACTGAGCAGCATTGCTACATTTAGATAGCTTTAGATTACATTATTACAGCACTCAGAGCAATCACTGCTCAAAGACCAACTGGTTTGCGTGCTGAGCAGCATCGCCACAAAGGTCAGCTGTAGATTATACTATGTAAGCACACATCCCTCATCCCACTATAAACACCCCCTATTCTTTTCCCTTGTAAAGCACATATTAAGGAACTGCAACCATGGAGAGGCACGTTCCTGCTATCTCTGCATTCAGCTTTGTGGACATGGGCATCCTGAGGCAATGTAGAAATCATCTCTTGTTTACTGGTAACAACTTAATTCTGAAAAAGATGAATACAGTATGTGAGAGATGTAGTTACACAATATTACTGGAAGCAAGACTCTCACATACAAACATAAAAATCACCAAATAGGTTGTCAGTGACATATACACAATACTCACCATCCTTACTGAGACGAGGACCCACATATACAGAGGTGCTCACATTTAACTTACCCAAACCTCAAAGACTTTCCAGACACAGCCCTTAGAAACTCCACATCTACACAAACAAGATAACTCCAACTGCAACACATATAACTACTTCTCATAATGTCTCAACTACCAAGCCCATAAGGTGTAACACCACACAACCCAGTATTTTAGTTATAAGAGACTCCATCTTAAGAAAAACTAATGTCCCTCTCACCAGGCTGAATAAGGAGATTGTTACAGTTATTTGCCTGTCAGCGGCCAGGATTCATCAGGTCAAGCAAGCACTCAAGTCACTAAACTGCAGGTACCAGTATGACTCAGTTATAGACCATGTGGGCATAAATGACCTGAAATGTACTTCCCTGGACTATATAAGAGATACATGACTGAGCTCTAAGAATATGCATTGCAGGTGAGTATGAGCCTAGCATTGAGCAACATTCTACCATCTACAAGGATGATGTCACAATACCAACAGAAAATAATTGACTTTAATAATTGGTTTAGCTACTGCTGTTACTCCAAGTGGGTCCAATATTTGTCAGCCTGAGAGAACATGATTGACAGGCCACACTGCTTTGCCAGGGATGGTTTTCACCTGTCACCTGTAGCTTTTGGATATTGGCCAAAACATTATCTGCCGCTATAGTGTCTTTCTAAGCACTGCCAAACAGATAAACCTTTCAGCATAGCAAAATCTTCTCAAGATAAGCTAAATGTATTATTGCACAATGCTAGGAGTCTCAACAAGAAACTACACTCACTGAAAGCACACTTCACCCTGGAGAATGTTGACATCTTTGCACTTACTGAAATATGCTTCAAAGCCACAGAAAGCACCCTGGCAGTGCAAGGCTATAATGCTTTTCACAAATTCAGACCACCCACTGCATGTGAAAGGACTAAAGGTGGGGGTGTATCAGTCTACATAAAGGAGATACACATCAAAATTGGTCAAACAATATGGCACGCTTGAGCTACTCCATGTCCAACTAACCATAGGAAAAATCCCTTACCATATCCTTGCCAGATACAGGTCCCCCACCAGGAACCAGGAAAACCATACCTCATACTTGAACTTAAAAGAATCACTTACCATTCAGGCCAATACCATACTCATGGGTGTTATAAAGTATGTCTCTATTAACGGGGAAGCATACACAATGACCACTAACATGCAGGCTCAAAGATTTCTAGACTTTGTAATGCAAATACCCTGGAGTAACTAGTCTGCAGTCCCACTAGGTGTACAAATATCCTAGACCTGGTACTCTCAAATATGGGCAAGCATTGCTCCCCCCAAGCATAATGTCTTCATTGGTTTGATCAAATCACAAAGAGGTCTCCCTTGAAATAAATATAAAACTTTAACTTCTACCTAACCGCAAAACCTTTAAGAATTTTTCTAATATAAACTACCTCCTATAAAGTGATAGCATAGCTAATTTCCAAGCTCCCCAAAGCCAGAAAATACAGAAGCCTATGCTGCGGCATACACAAAAGCCCTGTACAACCATATAAACAACTGCATAGAAACTGCAGTACCACAGCCTAGGACAGATCTCAAAAACAAGCCACTCTGGTAGATCCCTGGTATAAATAGGTTGCATAACAAAGTCAAAGAAAAATCTGTCTAGAAGTAAGACAGAATGTGCACAACAGAGCAAAAACTCTCATTAGTCTAAACAAGCAAATGAGGGGGACTAGTCAAGTCTTCCAAAGTGAATTTTGAGGCAAGAATAGCCTCCCAAGCTAAGGATAACCATAAGGCATTTTTCAGTTATGTTTGTAGTCTTAGAGGCAACACCCAACAATGTTTGGAGATAGCTGTAGCCATCATCACTTATACTCAGCCAGAAGATATAGAAAACCTATGGGCCACTAAATTCAGCTAAAATTTCACCTCCTCATCACGTCCACTTATCCCCCCAAGAAATACTCTCCACTATTCCTCTACCTATTACCACAAAAGAACAGGTCACCACTCACTCTCTAAAGCTAAAAACACAGCTTTGATGTGTCCCAACAATATCCCAGCATGCCTACTAAATAGCTTGAAACATGACCTATCAGGTCCACTAAGATCTCTATGAAGCCACAGCCTCCAGACTGGTGTTGTCCCTGAGGAGTGGACTACAGCAACAGTCATTCCACTGCATAAAGGGGCACCATCAACAGACTAGGGCATTACAGACCCATAAGTTTGACTAGTCTCATATGCAAGACCATGGAAATAATAATCAAGGACCTGATAAACAATGACATCGGAAATTTCCAAACATTGGCCTAATCCAGTTTGGCTTCATCAAGGGCAGGCATGCCTGCTCAGTCTGATGCACTTTGTTTGAGAAGGTCACCAGTGCTAGTGCCATGGATGAGGGTAAAACAGTGCATACTGCCTACATTGACCTGGCTAAAACATTTGACACAATTCCCTGCTCAGTTATCACAGATAAACTCACAGAACTGGACATAAGTGCCTACGTTGCCAGATGGATAGTCCAATGGTTCATGGATAAGACACATGTTAGAATGGGAGAATCTAGATCCAGCAAGAGGCCAGTCACTACTGCGGTACCAAAGGGCTAAGTGCTGGGACCTCTCCTATTCAGAATATACTTCTCTGAAGTCAAGGCTAATGCAGAGCACCTTTGGCTGACCAACTTTGTTGATGAAGGCAAATTGGAGACAATCGCTGAATCCCCCAGTGATGTAGATATCCTTCTGAAGGGTTTGACTCAAATGATTGATGCCAGAGCCGTAGCCTAAACGTAAATTCAAAAATATTGCATAATTATACCCTTTAGGAATTCAAATACTCCTGCAAATTACAACATTAATAGTACACCTTTAAGAGTGGACCCAAAGGTGATAGATCTAGGTATACAGATAGACAATAACCTGAACTTTGATCACCATGTGCCCACAGTGGTGAGGAAGTCATTCTATGTGAACAACTTATAAGTAAGGACATGGCATGCAGATCTAAGGAAGTTAGAGTCCTACTGTACTCGGCCCTCATCACACCAATAATCAAGTACAATGCATCTTTTGGCATGTACCTGACCAGGCACTTGTAACAACTGGAGTTGCCTCTGAGTTTCCTTACAAAAATGGTGATGGGGAGCAGGTAGGATCTGTGGAATGAGGCTGTAAGAACAAATATACTAGAGATAATGGGAGGGTTGTTAGTGATTATCAGATCTAGGGGGGGTGATTGCTGGTTCATTGAGCTGGATGGGTAGAGTTATTGGCTAACTGCACAAGGTTGATACTGGCTAGGAATCTGGCAATTTTATTTCTTAGGGACCTGGGTAGTTTAGGTTAAAATCACCTAGAATAACAATATTTTTATAGTTGTGGGCAGCTGGGGTGATAGTAAGAATAAGGGATTTAAATGTGTTGAGAGGCCGGAGGAGGGACAGAGGCGACTGCTACTAGAAGGTGACTGTTCTTTCAGGTGGGACATTTTAGAAGGCTCCATTTGGGTTCAGTATCTGAGAATCCATTTGCCTGAGCAGTGATAGTTGGGTTAAGGTGTTTTTTTTAATAAAAAATGAGAGTGCCCCCAACTTGTCCATAGCTAGGTCTTGTGTCTTGGAGGTGAATGTAGGAGGGAATTAGATGCTGAAAATTAAGGTTGTTTTGTTTAAGCCATGTTTCACTGACAGGTGTGATACTGGGAGAGTGAGGTTATTTATTCAAGTTTATTAGAGATGCTTTTGGTGTCAATTAATACAAGGAGAGGGTGCAGGTGTTGTGAAAAGTTATGGGTGTTGTGTGGTGGGAGCGACCTGGATTGGATTCAGTGCTGGCTCTGAGGGGGAGTATGAGCAGGACTGGGTGAATTTATAGAGATGTTTAGGAAGTCTGACAGGGGGTTACTGGGGAGAGGCGGTAAATAGAGTATATAGTTGGACTTTGAGTGGTAGGTGGAGAATAGAATATCTAAAAGAGTGATGAAGGTCTTGGGGTTCAGGTGAGTGTCTGTGGATATTTGTGGTAGGTGAGTGCAGGGTAGATTGAGAGATGGAAGAGGAGATGAGGTTACCGGTGGTATCATGTAGTACAGTGCATTAAATGAATAAAGAGTAAGATGGAGAAGTGGAAGAGCATTATGGAGGGCAGAGGTAGAAAGGGAGTTCTGAAAGTATGTGGTAGGGGTTTATGATGATGGGACCAGACCAGGAAGTGTATATGGGAAGGTGAAGGAGTTGAGAATGATGTGTTGCTTGTCTGTTAATTTATTTGTGTGGATGGTGATGAAACTGGATGGAAGTTTAAGGTGTGACTATATCACATTATGGTGGTTGAGGAAGTGGGATGTAGGTTTAATGCTGTTTTGTGCATCTTTAATGGGTGGTCAGAAGTGTGTGAGAGATTAGAGACAGAGATGTATAAAATGGAGAGCCTGTGGGTGACTTGGGAATTGGGGGTGGGAGGGGAGTCGAGCAGGACACACCTCCCACCAGCTGAAATCAGTCTATGAGGGTGTCTGTGTTGGATGCAGGCGATATAGAGGTCAAACAGCCCAAACACAGTAGTGGTCAGCCAAAATATCATACAATAAAAAGGAGAGAAAAACTAACTAAAACTAAGCCCTCTCAATTGTTGAAGCTATGCATGTTCCCTTCAAGATCAAAAACAAGTGTGCAAGGTGATCTTCTAATTAAACAAGCTAATGAGACTGAGTCCCTGGATCTGGATGATTGTCACTGTTGAAGTGACACCCCAACCCCATGTGTGAAAATGGGAAAAAGAGGTTGTGGATGGATGGATGGATGGATGGATGGATGGATGGATGGATGGATAGATGGATGGACGGATGGAATTGAATGCCCCTGCAGGCACTTGAGTAAATGCAGCCTATTTCTCTGCATAAAGAGAATGAGCTAGTAAACTACACTCTCTGCCAAGATGTGATGTAAGGAAGCTCATTCAAACAGAAGAACACATGTCTTAACAGACTTGCCTAGGAGTGAGCAGAAATTACTTTCACTTTCTTTCAGTTAAAGGTTGAATTGCTGGTAAAGTAAAAAGGGAGTCAGGCCTGACCAGGCATTCTTTCTGTGCAATCAGCAGGTAAAACTAGTGCAAGAAAGTTAATGAGAGGAATTAGTAAGGGAAAGTGTTATGAAATAGGTTTATGTATATATTACTTTAGGAAGGGATTTAAAATTGTAAGAGGTTCTCAGGTTCGATTCTTGGCTGGAGCGCCATCTGTGTGGAGTCTGCATGTCCTCCCCGCGGTCGAGTGTTGTTTAACAGACATGCAGGTAGGTGCATGCGTAAGTGGGTGTGCCTTCTTTGAAGGGTGGGTGTCGGGCTGGCAACTCGGCACCTTAAAAATCCACTGCCAATCATTAGCAGACGGGAGTTCCACTGTGGCGACCCCTAACCGGGAAAAGCCGAAAGACATTAGTTTTAAGCTGGAGGAAGATGGTGAGCGACTGCTTCTAGAAGGTGACTGTTCTTCTAGGAAGACAGATGAAGAAAAGAAGGGAGAAGTAATCTAATGTTATAGAAGGTAGAATCATCAGTACATTCCTTTCAGTGAAAATAACATTGCATTCACAGAAAGCTTAAGTTAGATGCAGTATTTGAAATATTGAGATTTTAAAGGGTGAAAAGAAGTAATCCGTGTATTATATTTAATCTGTAGCAAACACTAACAAAAGACAATCTGGCTTTTAAAAAATCTGGCAGCTATCATTACCTAACAAAACTCAAGAATTAGTGATTTAAAAACAATGCATTAGTAAAAATATAATGAATAGTAGAGTTAAGACATAAATTGTCCTTGCACTCAGATGTAATTCACAGAAGTAAACATGCAGAGATACTTTTGTGGAAAACAGACAAAACAGAGAGAGAATCACTCATAAGACAGAAAATACAGTTGTGTAAAATCTTACTATAATGGTAGATGTCCTTGCCTTCACTGCTGCAGTTTTCTTAGCAGATGGGATTTCCTGCCGTGGAAGCCCAAATGTCCAGCCAGTCTACCAAAGACTACTTGTTGCTTTTAAAAGGTACGCCGAACATCACCCAAATGCTCCTTGTGTAGCATAGGGCATAAAGGTGATGTTCAGGCCTACCATAATCAGAACTAAATGCACCAGTAGGAACACAGTCCAAGAAAACCAAGAGGTAACCTTTACATCCAGGAAGGCAAAAGACTAGTGGGATGGAGGGAGGGAGCAAATACTGCAGCAGTGAAGGCAAGGACATCCATCATTATGGTAAGATTTTACACAACTGTGCTGTATCCGTACATTCATTGCAGCAGTATTCTTAACAGATGGAGAGTGCCAAAGCTCAAGAGGAAACATGAGAGGGGGAGGATGCAGAAGAGCCCCCTAAAAAGCCATACAGAACAGGACTAGCAAAGGTAGCCCTAGCTCTAGCGATACCATCCAACTTGTACTGTTTGGTAAAGGTATGCACAGAACTCCAGGTAGCTGCTTTAAAAATAGAACTATTATCTAAGCCCTTGAAAAAAGCACCAGATGAAGCCACAACTCTCGTAGAATGAACCATAACTGAAAAAGGAAGGCTCTTGCCATGAAAAGTGTAACAAAAGGAAATAGTCTTAGAAATCCAAGAAGAAATAGTTTGCTTGGATACAACAAGTCTCAAAGATCTAAGATGAAAAGAAACAAATAACTGATCAGATTTTCTAATAGCCTTAGTCTTATCTAAATAATCCCTGAGTTGCCTATGCACGTCCAAAGTATGCAGCACCCTCTCCCTGTCAGATTGCAGACAAGAGAAAAAAGTAGGCAGATTAATAGACTGATTCAGTGATAGATAACTCATTAACCACCTTAGGTATAAAAGAAAGGTTAGTGCAGAAGGATACCCTATCCTCATGAAAGACCAAAAAAGGAGGACAAGCCATAAGGGCCTGCAACTCAGAGACCTGTCCGGCAGAAGTAAGAGCTAACTAACAAAAGAACAGTATTCCAGGAACAATTTAGCAAGGAAACTGAAGCAGCAGGCTCAAAAGGAACCTGAGTCAACTTTTCCAAAACAAAATTAAGATCCCACAAAGGAGAAACAGGCTTCCTGGGAGGTCTAATCTGAAGGACACCTTTAAGAAATTGTTTAACCTCAAATCTAGAAGCGAAAGGAAGATTAAAAGGCAGACATGCAGAGTTAGCTGATAAGTGGGTCTTAATAGAAGAATAAGCCAAACCAGCATTGAGTAATTCACACATATAAGAGAAAACCAAAGGAACATCCACAGTAAGTGGGTCTAGGTTATGAGAGAGACACCAAATAGAAACCCCCTTCCATTTGGTTAAGTAGGATTTCCTAGTTGTAGGTTTATTGGTCTCCTGCAGGACTTGCAGCACATCCTCAGAAAAAAAGGTGTCTGTGAGGAATCAAAATCCTATCACCCACAGTGTCAGTTGAAGCGTGGACAGGTAGTGTAAACCTTCTTACCCAGCCTTTTCATAGCTCTGCTGTCCTTGTCAGAAGGAAATAACTTGGTTAAAGTAAGCAACTGATTCAGCTTATCAGAGGCTACAGACATAACAGAGGTGTCAGCAGCAGGACATTTATATAGGAAAGAACAATCCTCAGGTACCCTATAAAACCTGTCAGGCTTCTTGGGAGCAGGGGTAGAGAATCAGACTCATGAGAGGCATTAGAAAAAGCATCCAGTAAAACAGCAAAACAGGAGGAATAGCTGCAGGTTTAGGATATTCCATCTGCAGCAACTCATAGTACCTCTTATGGATATCAGAGACCTGAGCACAATCCCACTTAAAAAATCCATCATCCTAGAGAGCATGCCACCAAAGGAAATTTCCTCAAAAGGAAAATCAGGACTAATAGATTCCTCCTCTTCTGACCCATAGTCTAAAGGAAGGAAATTTGAGTAAACTAAGTCAGGGATTCATCATCAGAATCTGACTCAGTCTCTGAAGAATCCTGTTCTCCAGGCCTTTTAACAGGACTAGAGGACCAAGGAGGACCAGGAAGCAAAACCCCTTGAGGAGGCTTTAAGGACATTAAAGTAGTAAATAACCCCTGAGTGAAGGCCTGCACTCACTTTGGGGATCCCTAGGAGCAGAAGAAAGATGTTTAATTTTTTTGTTTCTTTTTTTAAGGGAACATCCCCTCCAAAATTTGAGAAGGCTCAGACCGAGGACAGCAGTCAAAAACCATTGTAGGAACTTCTTCCCCCACCAAAACCTGAGGAACCCCCTTAGGCCCCTTCGAAAAAAATCAACCATAACCCTCCCTGAATATCTGAGACAGATGCCTCCAAGGCCTCTTTGGATATGCTGCCAGCCAGACCCTCACCGGCCTCCAATACAGTCGATGCTGAGAAATCCAACAACACAGTCGGGTGAGCCTTCGGGTTTGTAACAAACTTGGGAGAAACACCTGTACAGTGGAAGATTCCAGTCGTACCTTTTTCACCTTCTTCTTCCCTAATGGCTGCCCCTCGGGGAGGGAGATTCCTTCCACTGTATCTTCACTGAGAAGCTTAAGACGCTGGTTTTCAAGATGCAAGGAAAGGGAAGAAAGTCTAACGTGAAGGGTTCTTGAAACAAGCGCCTGACAAATAGACCAAGACGTATGGTCATGAGAAGCTCGTAGACAAAAAAGACACTTATTGTGGTGGTCTTTATGGGGAATCTGTCTCCCACACTGGCATTTACTCTTTCTGGATGACACCCCAAGGAGCACAAAAAAAGAAAAAAGAAAATTCCCAATGGGGCATTTATCTGCAACTGCAATAGAAGTAAACAAACAGGTGTAGGTAGTCACTGGAGAATGAAAATGCATTCAACTGGCAGAAAATGGATGCAGGTAAACAAACAGAAGATAAAAAGATACGTTCAGACTGGTGGCAAAGAAGTTCTTATTATGGTAGACCTGAACATCACTTTTATGCCCTATGCTATGCAAGGAGCATTTGGGTGATGTTTGGCATACCTTTTAAAAGCAATAAATAGTCTGGCTGGACATTCGGCCTTCCACTGCAGGGGATCACATCTGTTAAGAATACTGCAGAAGTGAATGTAATGACATCATGAGTTGCATCAATTACTTAAAGTAGGTAGGTTAACATGCTAAGAAAATATATGTTATGATATATAAAATGAAGCAAACAAAAGCCTCCTTACAGCTCTGCAGACTGGAATTTAAAGCAAAGGGTGTCTTTCATTCTATGGCGTAGCAGCAAAGGAGGAAGAGAGAGAGTAATGGAAGACTGTGTGTAATAAATAAGGAGGTGTAAACATTAACAATCACATTGATTAACATGTGAAGGGGGTGTAGAAGACTTCTGGGGGAGGGGGTAAAAGGAAGATCCACAGAGAAAACTTAAGGCAGTGAATGCACTTAGTGGAGCTGACCTTGATACACCCCAATACTATAGCTGGAATCAACCTTTGAAGGTGTACAAGGTGGATGCAGGGGATGTAGAGGTCAAACAGCCCAAGCACAGTAGTGGTCAGATAAAAAAATAAAATAAAGTAAAAAGGGAAGAAAAACTAATTAAAACAAAGCTCCATACATTGTTAAGGCAAAGAGTGCGCACCTTCAAGATCACAAACAAGGGTGCAAAGTGAGCTTCAGATTAAAGAAGCTAGTGAAACTGAGTCCCTTTGCTGGCACTTCAGTAAATGCAGCTTGTTTCCCAAGGTAAGGAGGATGCACTATTAAATTACACTCTGCCAAGGTGAGGCGTAAAGACGCTGTGAGTCTTTACTGTCTTATTTTAACACATGGCATACTGTCTCAGTAATACATCTGAACAGGAGAACACATGCCATGACAGACCTGCTCAGTAATGGCCAGAAATTCCATTTACTTTCTTTCAATTAAAGGTTGAATTGCTGGTAAACTAAAAAGAGGTTTCAGGACCAGCCATGGATTTCCTCTATTCAGTCGGCAGGTAAAACTTGAGCAAGTGCTTTGGCAGACTTGTGCAAGAGTGGCCAGAAGTTGCTTTTACTTTCTTTCACTTAAAGTCTGAATTGCTGGTAAAGTAAAAAGGGGAGTCAGGACCAACCAGAGATTCCCTCCATGTAGTCAGCAGGTAAACTAGAGCAAATGCTTCTCTACATAGTACAAATTAAAGGGAAGGTTGCCTAGCAAAGGAGGAAGAGATCTTGTAAATGTAAGCATTCAAGTTCCTTGCAACCAGACAACATACCTAAGGATTTAATATTATGAATCAATGAAAGCCTAAATAAACCCTGTAGTAAACAGAATGTTAACACATAGACACATTGTTAATGTGGTGACAGGCTTTTGTGCTATCAGTTTGCAAAAGGAACATCACATCAAGCCCAACAGTTTAATATTTAGACCCCCCCCCCCCAGCCTTATCAGTATTCTGTGTGAAATCATAAGGAGAGTCATAGTGGAGCTTATCCAAAATGACATGGGACATTTGTTTTGGCTAGTTATGGTTAGATGTGAAACAGAATTGGTTTGATTAGGGAAAGTCTTGCCTTTTAAATCTTGTGAAAGTGACTGAAAAGGTGAAAGCAGCTCCTATGAAGGGCTGACAGAGGATACTGCTTGTCTTGGCCTTGCAAATGCTTTAGACAGTATTTTGTATAAGGGAATAGTTGGCAAATTAATTACCTTAAATGTTATTCTATGCATAGGTGAATGGCAAAATCATTAAAAATTACACCATGATTAACAATCTACGTATAAAGCTTTGCAACAATTTAAATTTTCTCCAATATTTATCAACCAGTCAGTAAAGAATTTTAAAAGGTAGGTCTTGCCTCACTGCAGGGAGATCATTTAGTAAGACAGTAATATTACTTGTTATTAAATAAGAAGCTGCATCCTGTAGCCTTTAAACAATCCAGGTGAAACATCTTGAAAAATGCTACAATGATTTCCTTCTAGAAATGCCATAGAATACAAAATCATGATCTGTTTAGAAAGCCTTCAGCAATAGTCTTTATATTCTCTTTCTTGAAGGTTACTTAGAATTGGTATCTGTCTTTATCTGCAAGCAATGTCTGACCTGGTTCTCTTTAAATATTTATGCATGGGAAACACTGCAAAGGGAGCTAACACCAGATCAAATAATGTAATTTAAAAATAAATATAAAAAATAAAGCAGTTCCACATTGAAAGATTGCATCACAACATCACCACAGTAGTCAGGAAATCCTTCTACTTGGCACACCTCATCACAAAAGGGTTCTCCTCCAGAAAAAAGGAGGACATTGTTCCTCTCTACTCATCCCCCATCAGACTCATTATAGAGTACAATGCCCCATTTGGCATGTATCTCAAGACAAATACAACAATTGTAAAGGCCACAGAAACACCTCACAAAGATGATTACCGGCCTCAAACAGATGCCATACCCACATCGTATCAAAAAACTCCAGGTCTACTCCATCGCACATCGCCTACTCAGAGGCGATCTCTGCTCTGCCTAACATACAAAGCCATGTCAAACCCAGAGCTTTTGGACATGCTACACTTAAAGAAAGCCTAATCTCTCTGAACCACACACTCCAGGGACCTAAACCTTGTCACCACAATAAACAGAACATGCTAGAGGGACAGATTCCTGTCCTAGAGACTTCCCGTACTGTGGAACAAACTACCCATTCAAGTCAAGCAAAGCTCCTCATTGGCCCTCTTTAAGAAAAATCTTGACGACTGGATGGGAAATAGAAAATTCACCCTGGGGATCACTTCTGCGGCACTGCTTGACAGGGGCACAGGAAAATAATTTTCTTGAGTGGTAAAACCCAGGGAACCTTTTTGGCTAGGCCTATATAGGCTCCAGGGTCGATAGCCTAGTACCTACCTATGAACCTATGTACCTATGAATAAGACAACCAGGAGCCAAACTGCCAAACAGAAATATCTGCAAAACTACTAGTACAAAAAATTAACCTATAAATGTATTTTTGGGGGGAAGGGCAAACCCCTTACCCTAACAAACCCTCAAACACACACACAAATACACACACACACAACTATATATATATATATATATATATATATATATATACATATATATATATATGTCCTGAAGCTAGAAATCTGGGCAAGGCCATAAATAAAAGTGGGACAAAGGCCCAAAATAGGGACAACTTTTAAATACTGTTCTTACAAACGTAGAAAGTTGCTAAAATAACAGGTTTTGCATTAGCTTGAATTTTCTGAAGGATATAAAGTCTGATACTCAAATGTCTGTCATTATTTTCTAATTTTAGTCTTTAGTGATTTGCCACTAATTTGCCAGAAAACCACAACTTTATGATAAACGGACCAAAAATATGAGGCAAAAAATCTGGACATTCTGCGAAAATCTGTACAGTCGACAGGTATGACACACACATACACCATCTCTGTGTCTCTATGGCAACAGAAAATATGAAGAGTGGGGAAAGCTCCCAAAAAACATGAATCACTTCCAGAATACAATTAGGGACAGCAGCAGCAGTGATTTCCTATTGAAAACAGTCCGTGGCAAATTCTATTTCTGTGACTTATGGTTTACGGACACGATGCTCAGGTAATTTGACCTCAGTGGACAGTAGAATATGCCAAAAATATAACAAATATATTATGCAGTTACCATTACCTTTAGGATTACAGAAGTATATTCTTTATGTCAGAAAAAAGTCAGTCACTAACCTCCTTCACAAACACAGATAGATATATATAGATAGATAAATAGATACAAATGTATATATGTGTGAGTGTACATATGTATGTGTGTGTGTGTGTTTGTGTGTATATATATATATATATATATATATATATATATATATATATATATAAAATATAATATATATATATATACATATATATACACACATATATGCACACACACACACACACACACACACACACACACACACACACACACACACACACACACACACACACACACACAGATTCACTAGACAATCTCGAAATACTGAAATGTCGAATTTCAGTATTTCTAGACTGAATAGTCGAAAACCCACATACCCGAAAATCCAAAACCATAAATAGCACAATTGCGACCATTCACACACACACACACACACACACACACACACACACACACACACACACACACACACACACACACACACACACACACACAAACCAGCACATAAGCACACACACATACACCAACCTAACTACACTTAAAGAAACAAAACAACACACACAAACACAACATAACACACAAACACACCTACCCTACCTATAAGCAGGGTGGCAAGCACCCCTGCACCCCCCACACACCCCATACTTATATATTCTAACTCCGAGGTCGCACTAAACACACAAACACACAAAAAACACCACTACACACACTCACACACACTAAAATCCCTACCCAATACCCTTACACAAACACCACTTACCTGCAACCCCAGATAAATTCACAAACCGCACCACAAATCACGAATGTAACACCATGATAGCAGATTGGACATTTCCACATTCGACATAGTGCCGTTTTGCGTAACTGCACTTTCCACATTTCAGTACATCGTGATTGTCTAGTGAATACGCACACACGCACACACACACTCATATATATATATATATATATATATATATATATATATATATATATATATATATATATATATATATATATGGAGCTACTTTGGAAGCTTGCACTTTCAAACCTCAAACTTCATATGGTCGAGACCATAACATCAAAGCTTTGAAAGTTCAAAACTTCAATAAAAACAAATAATTTTTTTTTTTTTACATTTATGCAGGTGGGCCCCCACAACCCCTGCCAACTAAATATACCAACTCCAAGATTGCATTACAGTGAAGAAAATGGTGAATTTGCCCTTCCACACTGTAGGGCCGTCTCCATTTAAACCATTCAAAGTTTCAAAACTTCAGAGTTATGGTCTCAACTATATCAAGTTCGAAGTTTTGAAACTTTGAGCTTCCAAAGTAGAACTATATATTTATATATATATATATATATATATATATATATATATATATATATATATATATATATATATATATGGATTCCTCTTACAAGAACGAAAGTTTACAACTTCGAACTTGTAATAGGAAGCCTCACTTACGAGAAAGTTCACTTTAACGAAAGTGAACTTTCACAAAAGTGCACTTCACCGAAAGTACTACAGCACAGTGGAGGACATCAAAAACCAAGCTATGTCCTCCACTATGGTGCAATACTCACAGACCTTAGGGTTAGGGCATGGGTTAGGGTAAGGGGATAGTTAGTAAAGCTATCCCCTTACCCTAACCCATGCCCTAACCCTAAGGTTCGCGACTATCGCACCATAGTGGAGGACATTGCTATGTCCTTCACTGCACTGCAGTCATCACAGACCTTAGGGTTAGGGCACGGGTCATGGTAAGGGGATAGCCCTATGGGCTATCCCCTTACCATGATCCATGCCCTAACCCTAAGGTCCGTGAGTACTGCATGGAAATTCAGTACAATGCCCGTTCATTGTAATGAACTTCGCGTAAGTGCACTTTCAATTAAGTGCACTTTCGCTGCAGTGTGCATTCCATACACTATTTCGAAGTAGTGAACCTCCGATCTAGTGTATGGAATCCATATATATATATATATATATATATATATATATATATATATAGAGAGAGAGAGAGAGAGAGAGATAAATAGATAGATAGATATAGATATCAAAATGGGGTCACCCAGCTGAAAGGTCAATGCAAGGCTGAGAGAAAAAAGCTGGTAATGTCTTACTCATATGTGATGCCACACCATGACACATGGATGTATTACTCACCAGACTGACCAAGGAGAGAGTGATGGTAAGCCAGAACCATAGCTAGCTTGTCACCCTGGGCTATGCTTTTTTCTTACATTTCGCACTCCCACTACCCACTCAACCTTATTTGCTGGAAAAGCAAAGAAAAAGGCATTTTTTATAATACTGCCTGCATTACAACTACTTAACTTCTTAGAACTGGGTGACTGATTCTGCAGCTGTCTCCAAGGACTCTTAAAAATATGTTTCCCTGACCATTTATGTTAATTTTCATGCTGTAATACATTAAACAATAAAAAGTAAGTACTGTTAACACTGTCTAATGGTGTCAAAACTTCAACACCTCCCTGTCCCATGTAGAATGCAAATACCATAGGTTCATAGGCAAGCACTAGGCTAACTGCCCTTTCAGGCCATGTTAAGCCTAGCCGATTTCCCTTTCAAATGTGGGAATCAAACCCTGTATCTTGTGACAGTAAGGTAAACACCTTAACTATTATACTAAACCCCCCCCCCCAAATATAAGCCTCAGGGGATTTGAAACTATTACCTTCATCAGTGACATTCTACCAAACATTGAATTTACAAGATGAGCCATAGAAACAGTCACAAAAGAGCGGCCCATTCCCATACCAAGAGACTAACCCAGGTCACCTGGGACAAAACCCGGAATGCTAAAAGCTAGACCATATGGGACATCCCAACATCAGAAACAATTGTGAGGTGTGCGCACTTCATTATGCTGAAAGGCATGTGTAGTTTTTTTTTTGTTTTTGTTTTTCTAGAAAAGGAGTAGGAGCAGGCATGTGCTGCTGGCTGCAGAAATATTGTAATGAAACACTAAAGGAAAACATTTTTTATTTATTTGTGAATACTGACTGCATAAATAATAGACTAACCATTTTTTGATCCACAGCAACCTGTCACCTAGGCAGCTACCCACTTCACCCTACTTTTCCTATGGCTCTATAATAAGCTGTCTCTCAGATGAGAAGCTACACCATGTCACTAGTGCCCTTAAGCCTCTTTACACAAGCCCAAAGTTACACATAAGGCTTGGTTATTGGGCATGTGGGAATGAACACCCAACCTGAGACACACTTCCCTGGATTATATGAAGGGGGCATGATGGAGCTCTCAGAATATGCATATGATGTTGATATGAAACTAGTGTTGAGCAGCATGTTACCCTTATCAAGGATGATAACACAATGCAAACAAAAGATAACTGACTTTATCTGTTGGCTCAGTTATTGGTATCATTCTAATGGAGTCCAATGTATATATATTTCAGCCTGCAGCCTGATACAAGATGACTGACAGCCTTACCTGCTAGGGATGGCCTGCATGTTTCTCCTCATGATTTTCTTATATTAGCCAAAACTTTTTCTTCCCGCATTATGTCTTTTTTATATAAGGTCAGTCTGCTCAAAGAACTTATATAGTTGAACAACATCAAGAATACACAAAGGTAGTACCACACAATGCTAGAAGCCTGCTGGCTTTCCAGATCCTCAAAAACATAGATATCTCCATAGCTACTGAAACATGGTTTCAGTGCAGTGATGGCATCCCTCTGCAGTTCTAGGTTTCAGTGATTTTCACTCTTTCAGACATACCACCAAAAAGGACTGCACTGTTGGAGGGGTGTGTCCATACTCCTAAGAAGCCAAATCACATCTAAACTCATAAAGTAAAACAATGACTTTGAACTCCTCATCATACTTAGTTCTGTACCGCATTAAAGACAACTACCATGTCACCTGCAACCCATTTTGCATATCATAACAAACTTCATCCATCCCCATTGCACCTAATAGTATTGTCCTCACAGATTTCACCTGTCCTTCCATTAACAGCAAAACTCCACTGCCACAGATAAGCATGTACAAAGTTCATAGATTTCATAAATGTTAGCTTCTTAGACCAACTAGTTCATTTCTCTACTAGGGGATGAAAAATATTGGGTCTAGTCATCACTTGTTTTGCCACAGAGCCCCACTATGCTCTGCACTTGTAGTTGCTCTGTCATTGGTCAAATCCAACCACTGTTCAGTAATACTTTCTATGAGAGTAAAACCTAAATTACCATCAAACCCTTCTGTCTAAGGTGAATATATTACAGCTAGATGATGACCCTGCTGAAATTTGAAATTCAAAAACTTAACAAAGAGCTCAGGAGCAAACTCAAATCCTACAAAGGAAAGTATGAACTGAAAATAATCACCTACGTTAAGGATAACCACAAAACATTTTTCAACTACAGTAGAAGCCTTAGAAGCAATGCCTAGCAATGCACTGATGTATCACATAACAACAACATATACTTAATGCCTAGAAATATGCACTGAGCTAACACATAACAGCAACACATACTAAACTCCCAGAAATATGCACTAGCTAACATATAATAGCAACGCATACTTAACCCCCAGAAATATGCATTGAGCTAACACATAACAGCAACACATACTTAACCCCCAGAAATATGCACTGAGCTAACACAACAGCAACACATACTTAACTCCCAGAAATATGCACTGAGCAAGCATATAACAACAACACATACTTAACCCCAAAAAATATACACTAAGCTAACACATAACAGCAACACATACTGTACTTAACCCCCAGAAATATGCACTGAGCTAACACATAACAACACTTACTTAACCCCCAGAAATATGCACTGAGATAACACATAATAACAACACTTAACCCCCAGAAATATGCACTGAGCTAACACATAACAGAAACACTTACTTAACCCCCAGAAATATGCACTGAGCTAACACATAACAGCAACACTTACTTAACTCCCAGAAATATTCACTGAGCAAACACATAACAGCAACACGAGTTCACTCTGGAATCTCGAAGTACTGAAATACCGAATTTCAATATCTCGAGATCAAAGTGTCAAATTTGCAGTTGCGCAAATCTTCAGAATGTCAAATACAGAAATTTCAAACCTGCAGTGGTGATGGCACGTTCGGTTAAGTGTAATTTTTTTAAGGGTTTTGGGGAGGGTTTGTGTGTGAGTGTGTTGGGGAGTTTTATGTATGGGTTAGGGTAGGTAGGTAAGCATGTGAGTGTGTAAGTGTTGAGAGTGGTCGTGTTTGTATGTATGTGATGTGTGTTTGTGTAAGGGGGATTTAGAATGTGTGGTAGTGAGTTTGCTGCCTTCCGGTTTTTAGTGCGACCTCAGAGTTAGTATATATAAGTGAGGGGGTGTGGGGTACAGGGGTGCTTGCCCCCCTGCTTATAGCAAGGGTGTGAGTGCGTGTATTAGTTTTGTTGTGTTCGTGTGTGTTGGTTTGGTTTGTTGTAGTGTCGGGATGTTGGTGTGTTTGTGTTTGTTTCTGTGGTGCATTGTTTTTGTGACATTCGTGGTTTTAAAATTTGCAGTTTTGAGGTTTTGGGTTTGTGAGTTTTCGGCTTTATAGTCTCGAGATACTGAAATTCGATATTTCAGTATTTTGGGATTATAAAGTGAATCCCAGCAACACATACTTAACTCCCAGAAATATGCACTGAGCTAATATATAACAACACATACTTAACCCCCAAAAATATGCACTGAGCTAACATACAACAGCAACACTTACTTAACCCCCAGAAATATGCACTGAGCTAACACATAACAGCAACACTTACTTAACCCCCAGAAATATGCACTGAGCTAACACATAACAGCAACACTTACTTAACCCCCAGAAATATGCACTGAGCTAACACATAACAGCAACACTTACTTAACTCCTAGAAATATGCACTGAGCTAACACATAAAAACAGCACATACTTAACCCCCCCCCACCCAGAAATACAGCCAACATATTAGCAGACAAATTTAGCTCACAGTTTACATCCTTATCTCCCTTCACATATTATCGTGACCACATGCCCAGATCACTTTGGAACAATTCCAGAGGGTGATCTCTAAGGCCAAAAACACAAACTCCCTGTGTCCAGTCAATGTGCCAGGCTTTCTTTATGTCTGCACCTAGCAAAGCCTTATAGACCTGTTACTGAACATATTTAATCTTAACCTCTCCACTGGATTCATGCTGTAGGTGTGGAGAACTGCTGTAGTCATCCCAATCCACAAGGGAGAACCAATACTGACCCCAGAAACTATGCATTGTGAAAGGTACGCATGTCCATGCTGCACACAGAGTAATGGTATATAGAGTAATTAGAAACCCCTGATGGCTGCCAAGTTAATGGGCCTCTTCCAGTCTCTGGACTGGATGAATGGAAGTCAATAACTGTCCAATAGGAATAGAACTATACTCAGAAAAAAAGGCCAAAGAGTACTTTTCCAACTCAAAATAAGATTTTGTTCTGAGTAATCGGTAATTTTCCTGGTTTCTTGTTAACAGAGAAAAACATATTCACAAAGTCCTGATCCTTTGAAACCAGCCCCCCAAAACTGCTTTCAGTGAAAATCAGAGCAATTGAGGGAGAGTAGAGGCAAGCTTCCAACCCTCCCCCAAATTACTCTGCCTTCCTGACTGATTTAATTAATTCAATTTCTTCCTGTGTATGTTCTGTGTTTCTTTTTTTTTTTTCTTTTTTACTAGCGCGATAGTGAACCAGGAGCATGCATACGGTGTTTTGTGTTGATCTGAGAGCACACACCTGTGGGGAAAAGGGAAAGTTCCATTGTCACTGAAAGTTGTTTTAGTGAGTTCATAGTATCATCAGCTGCTGAAAGAGTGCTCAGTCCACTGACATACCACAATTTTATTTTCCCCAAATTATTGCTGCTCTTACACAAGAAATCATGTTGAACTTTGTTGAACTTTTATGGTGAAATTATGGAAATGGTGGTCCAGAAAAATGTGTTTAATTTGAAGAAAGAAACTTTATAATGGCAATAATTTTTTTTTCAGTATTTTCTCTCAAAATGTACATTGTATTCATTTCTTCAGACTGTTTCATGAATGTTATAGTTTTTGTTTTTCAGATCCAGACCAAAGTTTTTTTCTTCTCTTTAGTGAAAACAATAGTGAAATGTCATTAATACTTTTAAAAATCATATTCTGTACCATATCTGAAAGTTTTTGTTGTCTGTATTTAAGGAGCAGCACTATAAAGTTCTGATGAATAGTCATTGCTAATATATGTATATCTTTTTAATGAATGAAACTTGATTTTCCTGTCTTTGCCAGCTTACATTTCCTGTCCAAAACTGCAGTGTGATATTTTCTTTAGTGTTCTTGAAGAATGTGATATTTGTCATTTTCTGCCCCAAACCATAAAGTATGTTCACTCAAAAGGAAACTTATCTCGTGTACCCTTTATTGACACAATCCTGTGTGTCACATCTTTGTTGCCTTGAAATAGTTCCATAAAAACTATTGCAAAATCTTGCATAATAATGTTGAAAACTAAAAAAAAATCAACAATACTGTTTAAATTGGTGAATGGAGCCTCATACATTGGAAATTTTATTACTTTTTCCCAAAAATAACAGTTGTGTTAAATGCTAGTCCTAGCAACATGACACGAGAAAGCCATTGGTAACTCTATAATATGTCACATTTTTCTGGTTACTGTTTTTTTATATGATTCTGTAGCTTCTCCTCCAACTGCTGCAGTAAGGTCACATGTCTTTTCCAACAGCTGATCCATCAGATCTAAATAAGCAAGGTCTGCAATAGATCTTGAGCCTCACTTGTCATGCAGAACTCTCAAATCATCCGTGACTCTGAGCTTACAATGTGAGATAGTGACCAGTCTTCAGTGGGATTCCTTCCTTAAGTGCATATTGCTCCCCATTCACAGAGCGTTTACTCAAATACCTCTATATCTAAATTTTAAAGTTACAAACAATGTTGCATAAGATATAAGCAGCACTTTATGTCATGCAAACCACATGCAGTTAGCATGGAAATGTAAAATAAGTCATATAGCACAAATGCCTATGAATCACTTCCTGTGTACAGTACATCAGCCATATATAGCAGCATGAGTCATGTGCATACCATTCAACAGGAGGCATGTGACATCTGTGCTCATGTGACATCTGTGCTCATGTGACATATGTGCTCATGCTTATGTTATATGTACTTGGTGGAATACTTCACTGAGTGATACTCGATTCACAAGCATTGCATCTTTTGCAAATGGGGTACAATATTGCTTCTCAAGTGGACCTGTAGAATGGCAAAAGCAGGGCTCCTGCTTGGTGTGTAAGGGAGAGCCAGATTTTCCTGTCCTTCCTGCACAGGGATTTTAAAGAGTACCTGCTGTGCCACCATGATAATCCTTTGAAGATGTTGGCACAGGTGATGAGTGATGCCACTGTTATAATCCATTTGGGCTAACAGTGTCTTTATTACTATGATGACTTAAGGTAGTTTCACCTTGACCATTTGCATCAGTGGGAACCCATAGTTCAGGAATGTAATCCAGAGAAGTGCTGTAAGCAATTTTTGTTTAGTCAGTACCATTGTGTCATAGTAGGTAAACTGTTGTACAGAGTGGCTTAATAGTACATTTTTGGTTTGTAGCTGGTTAAGAATGTTGCCTTAACATGATTGGGTGCTGCAGATGGCAGGAACATTTTTTAAAGGCAACAAGATGTATATATTTTCTGTGACAGTTGACTACAGAAGTGCAACACTGTTTTTAATGTGTGTGTGCTTGTGATCATTTTTCCCATTGGGTCATCCCTCTGCAGGTCCACTTGTGAAAGATAAGGAGGAGGGGAGGATCATGTCCATCTCAGTGTTTGTCAGCTACTGCATCTGGTACTGGGAAGTCAGTGCCTGCTAAGTCTATCTAAGGGATAGAGTGATGGTCTCTCTGTTGGAGATGGCCTGGAGGGTCCCTGGTGCACTCCATGTATACCTGACCAGATAGGGTTAATAGTGCCTTTCCTGAACCTGAGGTAGAGGTGTGCTCAGTGCCCTTCCAGCATGAGGTGCAGAGACTAGTCACTGCTAAGGTATGCCAGCTGATGGATGCCTGCCATTAGTCACTGCTGAGGTGTGCCATCTGCTGGATGCCTGCCTCTAGTCACTGCAGAGATGTGCCAGCTGCTGGATGCCTGCTACTAGTCACTGCTGAGGTGTGCCAGCTGCTGGATGCCTGCCACTAGTCACTGCTGAGGTGTGCCAGCTGCTGGATGCCTGCCACTAGTCACTTCTGAGGTGTGCTTGCTGCTGGATGCCTGCCACTAGTCACTGCTGAGGTGTGCCAGCTGCTGGATGCCTGCCACTAGTCATTGCCGAGGTGTACCAGCTGCTGGATGCCTGCTGTGACACTACAGACCATCTTCTAACATAACTGGTAGAGTAGTGTGAATGGCAGGTCCTGCCCATCAGGTATGCACAGGAGCAACCAGCCCACAGTATCAGCCTCTCTGGTGAATGAGTCCATGATTTGCTATCTTTTGGACCATTCTGGCATCCAAACATGCCAGAAGCCCACCCTTTCCCCTTCCTTTTGTGGTCCCTATTTTGTCTATGTTATGCTGCATTATTTGCTGACTTTTCAACCCTCCCCATCACCTATTGTCATCCCTCTGTATGTGTGTATGTTTTCATACACTGACCGTGTCTCTGTTCCATGTCTTTGTCTGCCATGCTAACTGTCCTTATCCTTTGATCACAGTCACAGCCATCTGTCAGTACCTTTGCCATCTACTCTTCTCTTTTGGAAATGAAAAAAAAAGGTCTGCATTCCACAGAAAAGCCCTTTCTTCCCACAATCTATTCATGCCTTGTGGCTACCCTTCTCTGTTTGCCTCTGCTTGCTGTTCTCTCCTTTCCTACTTTTCCATCTACCCCATGTCCTATATGCTAAACATGTGCACACTCCCATTTGCCCATCTGTTAGCCACTGTGGCTGTGTCCTTCTGGCTGAAGCTATATACTGCTGCATTGCACACAGCAGTGCACTACCATGAGCATGCTCACATGTCTTAGCCCTAACATTATATAAACTACCCACATGCATTGTTGTAGCACTACTGCTGATATATGCTACCATAGCACTGTGCTTCATATTCTTGCTGCATCTCTGCTTTATTCTATGGTACTTTATTCAGCATGCAAGCACCATCCTTATCTGTAATTAGCTCTGCATTGCTTCGTGCAGTGAGTTCCTTAAACATTATTACTGCAGAGATATGCAGCACTTGTCTATGAATCCCAAATACTGTTTTACTCTTTTGGAATGAACATGTTTCAGACTATCATTATGTTGGCATTAGTATTATGATCTAGTTACTCCAACTATAACTTTGTGACGCAGTCAGGTATCAAGACGTTTACTAAGACTAAGCATAAGCATGGATACTTTTGTGACTATCCTATTATGTGGACATGATCACCTTGTAGACACGACAAAAGTTTTTTTTTTTTTTTTTTTGCAGTAGAAAAGATTTTTCACCACTTTGCAAAACTGCTTTCCTTGTCAGATTTTAACATGTTTGTGACACAACTTCTGTTTCTGATGTGTCATCATGTTTATCCTCTGCAGTTTTCAAAACTGTCACCTAGAACTTATTTTTAGTATACAACTATCTCTTCACATTAACATGAAAGCGATAGCTGCCATCTTTGAGTTTCACAGTAAACTGTTATTTTACATTCAACAAAGAGTTTGTATTCATTGCACAAACTCGTTTTGTGAACCAAATCTAAATATTTTTGATACTTTGCTTTAGGGTGGATGTTCATGAAATATAAATGAAAGCAATTTAAAACAAAACTATTGAAAGCATAATATTTATGAGCATGCATTTCTTTAGACAGTCCAACTTCATAACCAATTTTTACTAGTGTTTCTAAACCCTACTGTTGTTGCCCCTTCATAGCAGCTTATATTCCTAACATGGCTTCATTTCCATCTGCTGTCTAATGTCTTGTTTAGAATCCTGACAAGCAGCTGCCTCTTCAAGTGCCTCTCACCCCAAATTAATACCGTTTAACCAAATATGCATACTAATGTAAAAAAAAGCACTGTCCTCTTTTCCGTTTCTTCTTCTTCTGTGCTTCCTGTGTACTTCTTATTAATAACAACACAAAGCTTTACCTACAATACATTGAATCACTATGCTATAAGTTATGTATTCCCACTATGTATTCACACAAATATTAAACTGCTGGTGTTGTTGTGGTGTACTCAATGAAGAAATTAACATCTTAGGCTGACAAATAGGTGTTCAAAAAATGGCACAAATTCTTGAAAAGTCTCAGTAGTGCAAAAGTGTTTTCCTTGTGCTCGATCTGCATGACTTCCTAACTTTTGTAAACCTGAAGTCGAATCCTAAAATTAAAAAGTTTAGAGAAAAACGTACACCACCGCAAAGCCTGGCAAAACATGACTAGTCCTAGCTATCCGCTTAGCCTTATGTTATCATATTTTGCTTCTCCCATGCTGGTTCTTGATTTGTTTCCAATAAATTAAGCACTTCTTATCATTTATCATACTCCACCTATTTCTTTACCAAGGCAAGCTCCTTCGACTTTCTCACAGCAATTGCAATGAATCTGTTACAAGGACTGTTTCAGGTGTATCTCACTTCTCCCCACCATCCAGCTCCCTGCTTAGTGTAACAGTACCACCCTTACAAATGTGTAGGCATTGTTTAGGGGTAACTGTCCATGCTGATACAAGTCTGTGCCTGGTCACAGATCATGTTTTTCTCTGGTATAACTTCTGCATATTGTGCTGGTTATGTAGCTGACACACACAACGTCATTTCTTTACTGGCTCCATGAATACAGAATAATGAATCCCTCATGCCTTGTTCTGTGAGAGCACAGTTTACCTTTATGCTTAGCGGAACACCTGACAGGTTCAGTTACATGTTATCATGTTATAGCTAGTGAGATTTATTCTCCTATGCTGTCCCACTTGCCTTAACATTCTCAAACCAGTGGACCTGTGTAAAGTTCAGACTCTTTAACAGAAGCATATACCCTATTTCAGGATATACTAAGGTTACAATCCCTTCTAGAGACATCACTCATGAAATAATATCCTTCTTAATTGTTAAGGAACTCACTACTCGCTATCATTGCCGAGGGCACTTGTGTTCAAAAATAGAACATTATACAAATGGTCTTCTACTCAAAAATGGAACTAATCCTGCCGTTAGCTGTAAAAAGGTATATCTTTCTCTAAGGCTTTAGTAACAAAATTGTAAAGAATATGAATACAATTTTCAATTTTCTGTGCCCTTTGCAACCATAACCATCTAGTCATTCAAACACCAACTCACATTAAACCCTTCACTCCCCCAGTGTGCTTGCCATTTGTAGCTGACAAAGGAGGGGAAGAGTGTTTGCTAATAACATGAGGAAACGCATGATATTTTAAGCTGTTTTTATTACGCCCTACAATGGACTGGTATCCGACCCCTGACGGCTGCCCTTTCTTTTGCCCATTTCTTCCCATCATACCTTCTAACTCCGTTATCATCCTGAGTCAGATAAAGAAGACGTCTGTAACTTAATGGATTTACTTTTCTGTTCAGGTGATGAGGGTCGGGGTGGGTGTCAGTAGGCTCTGTTATATGGCTTGCTCAAATTTTTCTTTATATGCTCTAGTCTTCAGTCCCCCATATTCCTGTTACACATATTCCACCTTTGGCTGCTCCCTAAGAGTCAAATGCTTCTACTTGTCCCAGTTTTCATAGATTCATACATTCATAGATTGTTACTAGGCTAATGACCCAGGGGGGTCTTTCTAAGCCTAGCCAAGTTTTCCTGAAAAAATAATAATGTTTTCTATCCAAATAGGACACTGAGGGCCAGGCATTTATAAGTTTCTTCTGTCCATAAGGGACATGAGTGCCAGGCTTGGTGTACATGCCCTATTCTCTATCCACTGGTCTAAGCTGCACTTAAATTGGGTAAGAGGTGAACTCAGCTCCACATGGAGCTGCTTCAGCATCCTATCAAGTGATGGAAGGCAGAAGGGCTGCATGGCATTTCTCGCTTTCTCGCCAAGAAGGGTGGAAGGGGGGATATTGACAGTTTAGTCCTACACCACTCAGTGAGTCTCCTTACTGAATCCAAGTCTAGTGATCATAGTCAGGACTTTAATATTCAGTAACATTGGAAATGGGAAATGTGAAATAATTATTTAATAAATATGCTAAACTAGTCAACATACATGCAGATCACATGAAAGGCATACTACAAAAATACAACTTAATTGTTCAGACACTAGCTTAAACACTCATGACAACCTACCCCAATGAGAGTAACACACATATAATCAACACACTATAAAAGCAAACACACATTATATACAACCCAATGTGAAATTTTAACCTGTAAAGCTGTCTTAATTTTAAATCCATTTGCTGAATCAGAGTCAACACTAACTTTAGGTAGTATTTGTTTATAATGCCTCAGCTACAGAAATAGCACTCAGACACATTTATTTATTTATTTGTCTTTGATGACTGGGAAAGTACAACTAAGAAAAGCCCATTTTCAGAGGAGGCCTAGGGAGAAAAGCTCCATCACAGGCCTAGGGAGAAAAGCTCCATCACAGGCCTAGGGAGAAAAGTTCCATCACAGTACATTTATTTTAACAAGTGAATTTCAGAAGGTTCTCAAAAAAAAGCCCAGTTCTCAGAAAAAAAAAACAGTTACAAAAAAGGTATATATAGTAAAGCATTTACATCAACATGTATAAGTTTATACAGTTCAGGTATATAGGGTTTATAGTATAGACTATATACTGGAATTGATGCCGACAGAGTTTATAGTAATTTAGAAGAAAACTCAGTCATGGCAATTGAGCAAAAGGGTAACAAAAGAAAGTCATATGGAATAAAGGATCACTTCTTACTAAATAAAGCCATAATGAAGAATTGTGAAAAGGGAAATAATCTAAGTATGTCATGGATAGATTACAAAAAAGCATTTGACTGCATCCCACATTAATGGATAAAGTAGTGCTTACAAATGTATAGGATACACCCTACGATGATCAATTATATTACAGTGATCATGAAACATTGGAAAACTTTGCAGCTAACCTATGATAAAGGGCAAATTCTTATCCCAGGGATAAAATTTCAAAGGGGAATATTCCAGGCTGACTCTTTGTCGCCGCTGCTCTTTTGTCTTGTCCCAACCCATTAAGCTGTCTACTTAACAGATTAGGTCAGGGTTACAATCTGAATCCCAGAAAACAACCAAGTGTAAATACTTCTCATCTTCATTTTTTGGATGAATTAAAACTGTGTAGCTCAACAGATGAGGAAATGAAAGCAAACTGCAAGTAGTCAAAACTTTCTCAGATGATGTAAGAATTTCATTTGGTGTTGTTAAATGTGCAGAAGCAACATTTAATGCAAGAAAGCTGCAGCACCAAAACAAAATTAGTCTGGAATGGGAATGTGACATCAAGGATCTTGAGCAAGAGGGAGTGTATAAATATTTGAGAACTGATAAAGGATCAATAGTAAAGCATGAACAAATGCAAACAAAACTCAGCAGGGAATATTTTAGAAGACTACAATTAATACTGAAAATAGCCCTGACATCTAGGACAAACCCGCTATAAACCAATATGTTCTTCTTATTCTAATTTACAGTTTTGGAGTGATTGACCCCAAAAGGTTTTGGATCAATTGCTTAGGAAAACAAGAAAAATGCTTCACGCTTTTCAAACGATATATAAAAATAAGTGCATACCAACATCATCATCATCATCTTCTTTCAGCTGTTCCCGTTAGGGTTCGCCACAGCGGATCACCTGTTTTCATTTCTTCCTGTCCTCTGCATCTTGCTCTGTCACACCAACCACCTGCATGTCCTCTCTCACCACATCCATAAACCTTATCTTAGGCCTTCCTCTTTTCCTGTTACCTGGTAGCTTCATCCTTAGCATCTTTTTCCCAATATACTCCGCATTCCTTCTCAGCACATGTCCAAACCAATGTAATCTTGCCTCTCTGGCTTTGTCTCCAAACCTTCCAACCTGGGCTGACCCTCTAATATACTTATTCCTAATTCTATCCACCCTCATCCCACCCAGTGCCAATCTCAACATCTTTAACTCTGCCACATCCAGCTCAAACTCCTGCCTTTTTGTCAATGCCACTGTCTCCAACCCATATAACATAGCTGGTCTCACTATCCTCTTGTAGACCTTCCCTTTCACTCTTACAGGTACTCGTCTGTCACAAATCACTCCTGACACTCTTCTCCATCCACTCCATCCTGCCTGTACTCTCTTCTTCACCTCTCTTCCACACTCACCGTTACTCTGAACTATTGACCCCAAGTATTTAAACTCATCCACCTTTGCCACCTGTACTCCTTGCATCCTCACTATTCCTCTATCCTCCCTCTCATTCACACACATATATTCTGTCTTAGTCCTGCTGACCTTCATTCCTCTTCTCTCTAGAGCATATCTCCATCTCTTCAGGGTCTCCGCCACCTGTTCCCTACTCTCACTACAGATCACAATGTCATCTGCAAACATCATAGTCCATGGGGACTCCTGTCTGATCTCGTCTGGCAACCTGTCCATCACCATTGCAAATAAGAAAGGGCTCAGAGCTGATCCTTGATGTAACCCCACCTCCACCTTAAACGCATCCATCACTCCCACCGCAGACCTCACCACTGTCACACTATACTCGTACATATCCTCTACCACTCTTACATACTTCTCTGACCTCCTGACTTCCTCATACAATACCACAACTCCTCTCTAGGCACCCTGTCATACATACATATAAATATTACAAGCATGACCATTAATGCCCTTCAAGCCTCCCAATATACCAAAACAGTTGTTCCCATAATGTGTCCAGGATTTTCATAAAAATCTCTAAACTAGTACTTGCTTTAATGTAATTTGTTAGTCTAGTTCATGCATCAGCCAATCTCTCAGAGAACCAGTTAGTACACTTTTCATTCCTATAGAATCTTCTGGGTAGATTATCTGATGATTCTCTACTACTTTTTGATAACCCTAAATATTCCCAGAAGTAGCTGTCTCTAAATGCAGACATACCTGAATAAGGTCTCCTCTTAAATATCTATATGAGGCACTGTTCAAGTTCAGATATTTTAGCCTTACGTTTTTCACATCCATGGATGCCTTTGTATTTTTCCACTCCAGTTTACTCATGCTTGTTTTCTTATAAGGTTTCAACAATGTTATTCCATACTCGAGTTTGGGTTAATGTTACTAATAAACAATGACTTCATAATTTCAGATTTCCTAGACTTTACAAATCTTTTTACACAACCTATAGTCCTATAATTAACCATTTTTTTGATATGATTAGAAAAACCTCAAAGCTGGATCTACCCATATACTCAGGTCCTTAAATGAATCTACAGTTTCAATCAGCATGTGCTGTCTAAATAATCACCTTTCAATTTATGTCTCCCAAATCTCATATACTTAGTTTTTGGTGTATTTATCAGCATATTATTTTCCTGTGTGCAAATAGTCAATTTAGTCAAAAGTTCTTTTGCAGACATGCCCTATCTGTAATACATGTAATCAGTTTGTCCAGTTTCAAGTCATCTGCATACAGACTGCAGAACACTTCAGATGAAAAAGATCTAAAATATAAAATTTAAACAAGTATGGACCCAGGACAGAGCCCTGTGGGACACCATGACCATAACCTTGAATTTCACTTGTACAATATTATATTTGCCATGTCCTATTTCTAGGACCTGCAGCTATCTGTCTTATCAATATTACATAAATAGCTTGTTGCTCTGCCAAGATTATATATTCCTTATTCTGAAGGAGATATGGGCCTCCTTGAAACTGATTGCATGTATAGATATGCAATTGTAGAACTACCTACGTATTTGCTGACTTCACCAGATCCAAACATAGTGAAAGTTTTAAAACATGAGGAGAAGAAATCTAAGACAACTTCCCTGCTTAGTTTATCAGAATCATATCGGTGTCAAGTGGAAATAGAAATCAAGCCAGAACTAGACAAAATCAGGCAGCAAATGAACATGCAAAAACACAAAAGAAAGAATATAAGGAGAAAGGTCAGATGAGTAGGCAAGGAATGTTGAAAAGGCATAAATATAATTGCAAGTACAAAACATGTCCGGGGAAAAACTCTATGATGATCAGGACCCGATGCAGGAATGGTTAAGTAGAAGTGAATTTAAACCAAAAGATGAAAGGTTAATAGTGGCGGCCCATGATAGTGGACTACATACATGTCGGTTTACAAAGTCCATTGAACATGTGGGAGAAACAGACACATTCAGGTTCTATAAAAACAGAAATGGAAACAATCACACAGCTTGTTGCTGGATTGAATCACTAATGGCAGAGGACCTGTATACTGAAAGGCATAATAATGTGGCAAGACTGTTACATTGGGGATTGTGCAGACATTACAATATTGAAGTAGCTGAGAAGCATAAACATGAACCACAAAGCATTACAGAGAATGATGAAGTTTATATCACATGGGATCATCCATTACCAACAGATCAGAAAACTGATGTGTGAAAACCTGATATAGTAGTCCATGAAAAGAAGATAAAAGTAGCATTGATCACTGAAATTGCTACACCCAATGATTACAGTATCTTATGAACAGAGACATGCAAAGTCATAAAATACCAATATTTGCAGGCAGAAATTAAGGTAATTGGAATAAGGATATCAAGATAGTTCCAATAGTAGTAGGAGCAATGGCTCTCATAAAAAAGAATTTATAGTCATATTTATATATGCTACCATTACATGTAACTCCATATGAATTACAGAAGGAATCAGTTCTGGGTACATTGCAGGTACTGTGAAGAACACTTGTGGCTAACGTCAAAGACTGAAACAATACTAATTTCATGAACTTAGAAATGGGATCCATTCCCATCACCAAGCTAGAAACCCCCAAAAACTTGTAAAAATTAAATTCAAGTAGTTCAAACATCTTGTTAGAAGTAAATGGATTTATACTGTAGAAGGGAAAACATTGTTGAAAAGAAGTTTAGTGTTCTTACGTTTCAGAAATGTTTATAAAGTGCTCAAGATCTATACTGAAGAGTATAGTTGAGAAGTAAGTTATAGAACTATGTAGGAGGGAAGGTATTTGTCGCTAGTCTTGTGTATTCAAATAAGATGATGAGGCTGTGCATTCATTTAAGCAGTTTATTACACACAGACATATCAGGATTGATGACAGGAACACCAAACTAAATGAACTAACTGACTGACTGCTACATACATACATGCTTTCATTCTGGCTGCTCACTCAAAATGGCACTCTTGCTTGCACATGCTCAGTACTTATATGCACGTGCCCATAGACTGGAATGGCTCTTAAAGGTATACACACACTGATCTACATCCTCCCTCTCTGACTATTCTGTTCTGAAAATGAAAAATAACAATTTGATGAGCATGCAAATTATATTAATATATACAAACAATAACAATCATGTCCAGGTTGCTGTGTATTTAGAATAGGTCTTGAGATATGACCTGACCTCATAATGTAATAATTAGAGCTGGATTTAGCAACAGGGACAGCCAATGGGGAATGTTCTTCTTAAGAAATTTTTGGGATACTTTCAGGAACAGGAACAGATAATGTAATGTTCTCTGGATTAGGAACATTGGACAAATCACTCTGAGAATTAGAGTCTCTGTTACAAGCAAATTGTTGCAACACTGGCTCGGACATCAGTAGTAAATCTTTTTTTTTTTGATTCTGCCTGAATTTCATGCCTTGTGACTCAGTGATGTACAGTCTTGGCTCTTCACACAAATGTTTCACAAGTCCTATTCAGTCAAATCCTTTTGCTGTCTGCATCCTCAATATCTCTCCTTCTTTTAATGGATTCAGCAGCTTGCTGGTTTTGTCATAGTAGGACTTTTGGGATAAACACTTCTTTAGGAGATAAGCTTTTACTGTTTTGTTGTTTTTAGCACTTGGAACCAACAGATTCTTATTGATTGGCAGTCTGGTTCTGTTTTGTCTCGACATTAACCTCTGGGCAGGAGAACCAAGAATATTGTTGTGAGGTATGTTTCTGAGACAGTATTGTCCCGTTTAGACTTTCCAACAGCTGTTTTGCACATTGAACTGCACATTCAGACAGACAGTTCAATTGTGGGTATTCAGGACTACTTGTAACATGAATAAAGTCCTACATTTCAGCAAATCTTTTAAACTGCTGACTTGTAAACTGTGCACCATTGTCAGAAATGACTTTGTGTGGACTACCATGGACAGACAAATGTCTCTTCAACTTTGTAATGACAGTATTGGGCACCAAGTTAGGAAGTAGGTCAATCTTGAAACAAATTTGAATAAGAGTCTACTAACACCAAGTAATGTTGACCATTCCATTCGAAAATATCTGTAGCTACTGTCGACCAAGGTAGTTCAGGAATCTGGCTTAGCTGATATGGTTCTTTTAGTTGATGCTGTTTAGTACTATTAGAAACAGAACAAGTTGAAAGTTCTTTTTATTTTTTGACATAGAAGGCCAAAATTCTAGTCCTCTCCCCCTTCTGGTGGTAGAATCAGTTCCTGCATGGCCACGATGTAAGATTTTAACATACGCTTGTTGCAAGGATTTTGGAACAATCACTTCTTGAACTTTCATGATGATACCATCTTCCATCAAAATCTCATCTCTGTAAGGAAAATTCCACTGTACATCTGGTGGTAAATAAGATTGCTGGGATGGCCATCCTCGAATGATAAAGTGGTTGAGCTTATGAATAATCTGAAGCTGTGTGAGTTTTGAGCTCATCAAAATGTGTGGAAGAAACATTTCTCACTTCCATGACTTCAGGTTGCTCATTCTCATGCTGTTCAGTGGTTTGTCTGGGTGATCTGGATAAAGTATCAGCAAGATAAAGAAGATTGCCTTTTGTATAAACCAAGTGAAAATTGTACTTTTGCAAATTTAACATTATGCATTACAATTTCACAGGAGTGGTGTGCATTGGCTTTTCCAAAATAGTAACCAAAGGCTGGTGGTCTGTCTCAATTTGAATAGGTCGGCCATAAATATAATCATGGAATGTCAAACATGAAAACACAATTGCCAAGAGCTCTTTCTCTGTCGGAGCATCTGAGTATACTGCATCTCAGTTTGGATTAAAGTTCTGGATGCATAGGCTACTGGTCACCCTCATGAAGAATGACTGCACCAAGACAAAATTTCGAAGCATCACAAAAAAGAATTACAGGTTTGTGAACATCATAATACTTTAAAGTGGGTGGACTGGCAATTCTCTGTTTCAGGACATCAAATGCTCTTTGGTGTTGTTCTAACCAGGACCAAGTTACATCTTTGTGTGTCAACTCTCTTAGCAGTGCTGAAAGGTCATTCAAATCTGGGATGAACTTGCCCAAATAGTTGACCATGCTAACACAACGTTGCAAGAAAGTCACAGTATCTGGAGCTGGCATCTCAAGAATTGTAGTTTGCTTGGAAGGATCTGGTTGAAAGCCTGAAATGGTAAACAAATGATCCACATAAGTAACTTCTCATAACCTGAACTTACATTTCTGAGGATGTAGCTTAAGATTCACTTCACGAGCACATTCCAGAACTTTCCTGAGGTTTCTATCATGTTCGACTTCACCATTACCTCCTTCAAGAATATCATCTACTATTATTGCATATAGCCTGAAAAAATTTGTTCATCGCACGTTGAAAGACTTCACTGGTAGAATTTATTCCAAATGCATTCTCAAAAATCTGTACCTTACAAATGGTGTACTGAAAGTGGTTAGCAATGAAGATTTTCGATTCAAGCAAAATTTGCCAAAATGAACTTTTTGCATCTAAGACAGAAAAAACAGTGGAGTTTGGCATAACAGCAGCAAATTCTTTAATGGTACGCATTGCATGATGAGGTTGTTTTATTCCTTTATTCAAAAATACCTATTCTAATATCATCTCAGCTTTTCTTATGAGCTACCACCATGGAGGATACCCATTTAGTTGGTTCTTCCACTGGACAAATTACTTCTAGATGTACCATTCTATCTAGCTTAGCTTTGACTCTGCCTTGCATGGCTACTGGAACTTTCTATGCTGGCCTAATAACTGGGCTTACTTCGTGGTCTAACTTCATGGAGCACACAACTAGGAGTTTCCCTAACTTGTCTTCGAAAAGATTAGCATAGTCAGAAAAAAACAGTTTGTGCAAAATTCTCACTGTTACATGTGCTTACATGGTGGACCTCTGCTTTAAATGAAGGCAGTCCCATTTTAAAACTGTCCCTGAGGCCTAACAATGACTGCATGTGTCTCTTGACTACTTAAAATTGCAAGTCATACCTGCTCCCAGCAGAGTAACTTGAAAGCACTACTTTGGTATGGATTTCTTCACCACCATAAGCAGCAAGCTTTGCACACTTTGCCAGATCAAGCTTCTCACAAACTCTTACTTTGGCAAACATTTCTGCTAACATAACATTGTACTTTGAACCAGTATCAACTTTGAGCTCTACAGGTGTCTTATTAATCAGAACAGTACAAAATACTTCCTTTCTTCTTTGCCCACAAATCTACAGCACTGACTGTTTCATCAAGCACTGACACACCATCAACATAAAAAGTAGGGTCGCAGCTTTCTAATTGATCAACTTGCCTCTTTGAATGCTCTCTTTTAATAAAAGAATGTGCCCCTTTTGATTTACAGAACCTTTTGAAATGATTCCACTTTTTATATGTGTGGCACAATTGACCAAAAGCTAAGCACCTCTCTTATTTAGGCTCATGGCTACCTCCACAATTGCGACAGTTGACTATGAGGCTTGCCACAGGTTTTGCTGAATCCCCCCTCTGGTTCACTGAGCATGCTCTGGATTTTACTGGAGCCGCCCTGGAATTTGCTAGAAAGGCTTGTGGTTTCACTGAAGCAACCACACCCTTAGGCCTGTATCTTTTAACCTCATGTTGCATATTATCAACATTAGCCCTGAAAGGAACTGCTTGCATGCCTTTCTCATTTGTAAGCATATTTGTTTGCTTTTCTGTGAGCTTATATATCTGACAAATCTCTATGTCCTTATTCAAAGCTAAATCACTCTCTCAAAACCAAATCTTTCTCACTGCATCATCTTTAATACCACACGCAAGCCTGTCTTTTATCAACTCATCTCTTAAATTACCAAAACTGCACATTTTTGCCGTTTCTCAAGTCAGTTATATATTCTGCAAAAGTTTCACCAGGCTTTTGATGTCTTGTGAAAAATATGTGCCTTTCCATTGTAATATTCGTTTGGGGTTACACATTTCTCTAAATTTATGTTTTAAGCACTCAGGGTCTTCCCGTATTTCAGTTAGTACCAGAATATTGCTGTCTTCCCCCTCACCTGCATACACAGCTAGGGCATACAAACAAATGAGCACTCCCTTTCAATGGCTTCTGAACCAGCTAAATTAATCAGAATAAATGCCTCTGTATGTGCTTCTTTGTCAAACAAAGCAGCCTGTATGAAAATATTGTACTCTTGCTCAAACACTCTCCAATTTTCTGCAACATTATGATCAAATACAAGTAGAGGAGGTCTGCAAAATCCCTCTGCCATGCCAACAATTTGTTCTAGACACAGTATAGACCTGGATCTTATAATTATATTCAAATGCACACACACCAGGTACTAGAAAAATATTCAGCTGCACAACAGCCCCTTTGAAATTACTGTATTTTGCAAAATAACTGTACTGTAATACTGCACAAACTTGCGAACACTTTGCACACCTCGGATATCTCAAATAGCTTTAGTTATATGAAAAAGAAGCACATAGCAAAACATATGGTCGTTTTCCCTTTTTTATACATTTTATGTGATTCAGAAGGCATTTCAAGCATTTCTGCAAAAATGTCGAGTATTTTTATTAATATATCATAGTTTTGAACATTTTGTTTAATTAGAAAGTAGTTTTGAACATTTTTAATGCTTCATTTGAGCAGGGATGATTCACTCATGTATATTCCTCCAACTGTAACTACATGCCTCACGGTCTTGAAGAAGCTTTGCTTCGGACCTCATTCTGGCACTACATCATTTTAGACATGCTGCTTCTGATACCATGTCACTCGTCTTGTGTATTCAAATAAGATAATGAAGCTGAGTGTTCATTTAAGTAGTTTATTATACACAAACATATCAGGATAGATGACAGCAACACTAAACTAAATGAGCTAACTAACTAACTGACCGCTACACACATACATGCTTTCACTCTAGCTGCTCACTCAAAATGGCACGCTTGCTTGCATGTGTTCAGTACTTATATGCACGTGCCCATAGACTGGAATGACTGTTAAAGGTATACACACACTGATCTACAGTATTAGTATTGTATAGGAGGACAGTGGCAATAGCATATGACAGAGAGCAGGGTGTAGGATTAGTTCTGTGTAAGCTGCCTGTTCAAATTGGTGTATCTGGAAGGTTTATAACTTATGACTATAGGGAATGAATGCATGAGAGACAGCAGTGGATGGAGGCAATTAGAAAAAGACAAAGATGAGAAATGTTTTTGCAGGGTTTAAGTAAGAGAAAGATGAGTAATAGTGTTTAAGAGGGGTGTGAAGAGGTATATATATTGATTCAAGTGCAGGAGAGAAAGTTGTTAGGGGTGTATTGCTTCAAGTCTTTTGACACTTATATTGGCACATTGCATGTTCAAGCATCTAATTTATTACTAATAATTAAATGTTTGCTGGTGGAAAGCATAACAAACATTAGTTATTATCCAGGTGTCTGTCTGCAAGAAATACTCTTTACTGACTGTGACTTACAGAACCATTCTGTTGTTTTTCTTAGCTAGTGTGCCTGATTGACTTGTATAAAGGTCAACATGATTTAGCAACCTATGGACTTACTGAAAGGATTGGTTTGGTCTTTTACTCATTTAAAAATACTAATTAATGTTGTCACTTACTGAAAGCATAACAATAACTTACTTTTTAACTTGGTGCCTACTGCAAATGTTTTTTGAGACATTTGTTATATTGGAGCTATGAGTCTTGGAACTGCACTTTTTTTTTTTGGGGGGGGGGCAGGTATGCTTAATTGACTTACCTACAGAATGCTAAAAACATTGCTTATTGTTTCTGCCTGTCTGATTAGTTACTTATAGAATGTTTCTCCTTTCCATAGACACTAACAAGTTATACTTTATCAAATTATCCTAACAGCTGTACTAGAGAAAACTCTAGAACACTACTGCTTTCTTTATTGTTTTCACATGACCCACACAGTCCTCAAAATGTTCATGGTGTGAACTGAACAGGTTAATGCCTGCTTGTAAACCTGTTCCCATCTCCTAGGCATACCCCTAACTATATCACTAATATTCTGGTACATAGCCATAACTATATCACTAATACCCTAGTACATACCCATAACTATATCACTAATATGCTAATACATACTTGTAACTATATCACTAATACCCTAGTACATACCCATAACTATATCACTAATATGCTAGTAC
>NC_056741.1:1269599835-1269634835 GCF_019279795.1 Protopterus annectens | reverse complement strand
ACTCAGGGCTCTAGCACCTCAAAAAGAAGAGGAAATAGGTGGAGTTGAAGATGAATGACAGTGGCTTAAACCAGCATATATGAATTCTACAGATAAGATATGCAGCTGAGACAGGTATGGACATTAAATGCATAAGAAAAGCTTTTGGTGGCATGCAGAAATCCAGAAAGTCATCAAAAGAAAGAAGGAGTGCAGGAAAAAGTAGGAAAGAGAAAATTGGACCAGGCTAGGAAGGGTCTATGTCACATAATCGAATGGCCACATTATCAAACAACATCTCGTCAACATTGCAGGCCATCAACCCCCCACACACACACTCACACACACACACACACACACACACACACACACACACACACACACACACACACACACACACACACACACACACACACACACACGCTAAGTATATATACCAGCTCTGAGAGCACACTACACTGGGGAAAAATGCAAAAATCCTGATGCCTACCATAACGCAATCTCAATCAGAACGGTTCAACGGCCTGCATTGTCAATGAGATGATACATTCAGCAATGTGGAAGTTTGATTATGTGACATAGACATGGCTAGGAAGGACTATTGGTTGGCTAACAGGGTAAGAGAGGAGTTGCAATAGCAAAGAACAAGGCATCAGAGGTATTCGACCAGTTTCTGGAAAGTGTCTTAGTAGATGGTACAAAGAAACTATATCAGGATGCAAGGCAAAGACAGAAAGATAAAGAAGATAGTCACACACCCTTCATGCGGGATGCCAACAACAACCTGCTCACCGGTCCACAGGACATCAAAGGCAGATGTAAGGAGTACTTCCAGAAGTTTCTGAATAAACAAAACTCAACAGAAGCTGTACTGCCCCAGACACTGCCTACAATGAAAGAAGAGGAGGAGCCCACCCTACAAGAGGTAAGGACAGCATTAAGGAAAATGAAGTCAGGGAAAGCAGCAGGCTTGAGGTCATGGCAGATATGATAAAGATGTGTGAGATAGGGGAGAAATGACTCCTGAGGGTACTCATAGTAGTATGGAGAGAAAGGCATATCCCAGATGACTGGAGAATAGCCATTCTAGTGCTAGTGTTCAAGAAAAAAGGGGACATTCACAACTGTGGGCAGTACAGAGGTATCAAACTCCTCTCACACCACATGAAAGTGCTGGCAAGGGAGACTGGCAAATGAATACGCAGAGTAGTAAAAAGTAAGATGAGAAGTGTGGATTCAAAACAGGAAGCAGCACAAATGACCCAATGTTTTTTGTGAGACAGATAGTTGAGAAGAAACTAAAGATGAGCAAAAAGTCCAACTGGGTATTCCTGGACTTGGAGAAAGCATATGACAAGGTTCCAAGAAAGCTGATTTGGGCAGTCTTATGGTGGTCCCAGAAACATTAGCAGAATTAATGCAGGCTATGTGCAAGGACCTAATGTCTCAAGTACAAACTATGTTCATTCTCACAGAGGAGTTCCAAGTTGATGTGGGTGTGTATCAGGGTTCAGCTCTGAGCCCACTGCTGTTCATACTGGTGATTGGCTACATTAGAAAACAGGTCGAAGGGGAAAGATCACCAAAGTTGCTTTATGCAGACAATGTGGCATTACAGGCAGACTCTGAGGAAGAACTTCAGCAAAGGAATGGGGGGATGGAATGCAAAGCTGACGGCACATAGGATAACACGGAGTATAGTTAAAACAGGTGTAAAAGTACAAACAGGAAATCAGATAATGAGACAGAAGGGACAATAGTGGAACAAATTAACAGTTTCAAGCATCTGGAAGGAGTAGTTAAGGAGAAGGAAAGTCTGAATGAGGAAGTCAAATCTAGATTCAGAGGGGCTGCAGCCAACTGGCACATAGTGTCAGGGGGGGTCTGGATGACTGAAGAATGCCAAAGAGGCAGAAAAGTATGGTGTACAAAACAGTGGTTCAGCCAGTTCTAATGCATGGTACAGAAATCTGGGCAGTATATGCAGATCAGTTGAGGAAGCTAGAGGTGATGGAGATGATTGGGATGAAGTGCCTGAGATGAGTGGTAGGATGTGGGGCAAATAAATGAAGAATAAGAGGAAAATCCCAAGTAGCTCCAATTGCAGAAACAGATTTTAGTGGATCAGGCACATGTGCAGAAAAGCAGAAGACAATCTGGTGAAGATGATTTGGAACAGACAGGAAGAAGGCAAGAAGAAACGAGGGCATCTAGCAAAGAGGAAGATGAATTGTGTGAGAGAAGACCTCCAACAGTCAGACATCAGTGTGAAAGAAGGTATTATAGTGGCACTGAATAAATAGAGAAATGGCAGCAGTTGACATAACAACCCAACCTCTTGTAGAAAATGGGAAAAAGGGGGGGTTGATGATGATGATGATGATTATAACTCAGATTTAATAGATTTGGTTTAGCATAATCTCTGAACAACAAGTTACTGGAGAATTCTCCCTGCTTCAGTCCTGTGGTGAGTATGACGTACGTATGGTCTGATTTGTCTAGGGAGGGTGTTTGTACTGGGGAGAAACAGCACTGTCCCAGATTGGTAAGAACCCAGTCCATTATTTTGTGATCCCACATTGAGGTATGGACTAGCTGCTCCAGTGAGTTTGTATTTATGAAGTCCAGAAATCTCTAGGCATACATGTTTGGCCATGTCTAGAATTCCTAGTTAATGGAGGGGTAACTGAACTCTCCTAAGAAATTTGTGTTTGCTGAATTCTTAGGGCTTCCATATAAGATAAGAGTAGGTGTTAATTTTAATTTGTTAATACAGTTTGATTAATTTTGTATAAATATACATTTACCTTTGTCACAAGTGATAATGCAATAAAGGTATTAACAAAAAAGAGTAGGAGTTATGGGCTCATAAAAGGGGGTCTATAACGGTGATGTCAGGTTTTGTCAATGGTAAGCTGGACATGGAGGAGTTCAAGGTTGTTATCCTCCTTAATGAGTCTGGAGATATAGTTTTGTTGCAGGAATATAGAGGCCCTACCTTCTTTAATACCTTCATTTAGAGTGGTAGGACTGAATATGTGGTATGCATTGAAACCTTGCATTGATGGGGTGATCTCAATTTTCTTGAACCAGGTCTCAGTGATGATGCATGTATCACTGCATTTTATTGTAAGGAGGGCCTGCAGGTAATTTTCTTTTTAGGCTTCTAACATTGAACAGTAATACCTTCATTTTTTTTTCAAATTTTGATTTGATATGTTGAAAGCTTTTATAGACTGACTTCACCTAAATAAGTAACTGTTGGGGTGGATAATGTTTTTGCCAATATGCAAAAGGCTTGGGAGGACAGGTGCAGACCATTCCTAGCAAAGAAGTTAGGACGGTCTACTATATCTTCCCAGACAGATATAAATTGTACCCCCATTTGAATGATACTAGCAGCTAAACCAATTGTTAAAGTCAATCACTTTAGCTGAAGGTAAAATGCTGCTCAAGGTAAGGTTACATACTGTGAGAGCTCTATCATGTCTCTGTTCTTGTAGTCAGGGGAGGTATGCCACAAGTCATTCTTTCCCATGCTTACCATGACCATGTCATATGTGTACTTGTAGTGCAAAGAACTGAGTGCATATATGATGTGGTAAATCCTGGCACCCAATAGGCAACTATCTCTCCTTACTCATTCTGATGAGGATTATATCATTGTGTCTCACTAAAGAGTCACCTATAACTAGGACATTAAATTGCATCGATATTTGCCTTATTGCCTTATGATATGAGTTACTGAGAGCCTTAGATGCATGTTTAATGCTGGGTGCTGCCTGAAATGAGTGACTGTGAGATTGCTGAGGGTACTTATTTCTTTTTTTTTTAAAAACAGCTTTATTGAAAACATTACTATAATGAACAGATCTTTTGAAAGAAATTGAATGAGTTAAATTTTTAAAATACAATATTTAAAAAAGAAAAAACTAATACAATCACTATAATAGCACAGTAAACTATATACAATGATGTTCACTATATATCGAATAACAGGATCAATTAATTTTAGTTTGGCAGAAGAAAATGAAAACATAGAATAAAAGATTTAAAGAAAAAGAAAAGATTACTGCATTAATCATTTATCCAGTTCTTTAACCAATAATCCGTGTACATTTTCACATTTGTAATATAATTTTCTTTCCTTATAGATTTAGATTTGATAGTTAACATTTCTAACTTAGATATTTTTAAGAAAAGACCTTTAAACTCTAAATGAGGGAACTGATGAGGAATTCCAATTTCTTGTAATTACTTTTCTGGCAATGGAAAGTATAGACCAGAGTAAAGAATATTTGCTTTTATTTATACAGTCTGGGACAGGTGTATTGAATAATACAAGTGACTTTGTAAGCATAAAATTGTCTGTAAAAATTGCCTGTAAAAAAGTGTTAACTTTCTCCCAAAATTTCTTTAATAATACATAGTCATAAAATATATGATTCCAATCAGCATTTGTTTACTGCGTTACATCTCCAGCAAACAACATCTTGTTTAGTTACCTTACTTATTTTCTGAGGTGTGATGAAAGGTTTATGTAAAAATTTCTATATGAAGATTCTCCACTTAATGGAGAAAGTGGTTTTGCTGGCTGACTGAAGGAAATGAACTTTGTCTTTTTCTGTGGGAATAAAACTATTGATTGCTGCAAATGAATTCCAATAGTTATCTGAACATACATATTGATCTTGTTTAATTGCTTTATAAATATATGATATACTATTTTTAACTGGTAAAGTATTATACGTGTATAAAATCAAATATTGGATAAGTTTGGGTATTGAATTTTTAGCATTTGAAGGGATTAAAATTAGTTTATCTAGAATATATTTTCTAAACTTTTGCAAATCTGACCAAAGTAGAGAGTTAAGGTTATGTTTCTCTATAAGAGCATTAATAGATTTTGCCTCATTTTTATTTAACATTTGATGCCAAAACATCAATTGTTTTTGTTAAAATAACAACATTTTAGAATGATCTGCAGATAGAATTATACCTTGTGTATAGGCAATAGGGAAGATGCGGAACAGCCAATTTTCAAAGATTCTAAACCTAAATATAAAGTTTTTAAAGGCCCTTAGAATTAAAGTTATACAAGTAGATTTAAGGATTTGAATGGAATAATTGGAAAAATACTCTCTCATATTCCATATAAATTAATTATTTATTAGCTGTGGTAGATGTTTGTTATTTTCATTGTTGGTATTTTGGGATAAATTTAACATAATTTCCTTCCATTTTGCAAAATACTTTCCATCTATTAGATAAACAATTGTTTTAATAACTGATGAAATTGAATAAAGTTCTAGATTTGGTAAAGATATACCTCCATTTTCCCAGCTATACTTTTGATAGGACAATGCAATTCTAGGCTTTATCGGATGCCATAAAAAATTCTTAATCAGTGTGTTAAATTTTTTAATAAAAGAGCCTGTAGGGGGAATAGAAATAGATTGTATTATGCACAATATCTTTGGAAGCAAGATCATCTTTATAATGGAAAGTTTTTCATCCATTGTAAATAAAATCTTGTTCCACTTACTAATTAGAGTCTCTATGGTAGTTATACTTTTACTATAATTTAGATGTAAGATGTCTTTAATATTGGTTGCTATAATTATACCTAAATATGTTATTTGTTGGGACTGAGGTATATATTTTTTTATATTAGTCTTGTATATTATAACTTTCGGAACCAATTAGAAGAATCTGTGTTTTAGAATTATTAAAATTAAGACCAGAACTTTTTTGCAATATATACATATTTTAAAACAATTCTTGTAAGGTAGGGTTAGTACCACCAAGAGTGATTAATACATCATCAGCAAATATTTGGATTTTTGATGTTTCATTACAATTTAACTTATCCTTGTATATTAATGTTATCCCTTATTAGGTTAGCCCAAAGTTCCATAATCAATGTGAATAAAAGTGGAGATAGAGGGCAACCTTGTCTGGTTTCATTTACAATGGGTATGTCCTGGGATATACTTGTACCTATTTTTATGTAGGCTTGATTTTCATTATATAATTGAGTTATGAGGTTAATAAAGCTATTAGAAAGGTTTAAGTCCTTCAGTAAGATAAAAGGATAATTCCAATTAACTGAGTCAAAGGCACAGTTACTATCTAAACTAACAAGAGTCAAATTATTCTTTAAGGCTTTTACTGATTCAATTAAAGTTATTGTTCTTTTGATGTTATCATAAGAAGTTCTATTAATTATAAAACCTGTTTGATCCATATCTACCAGTGATGGTAAAAAAATGTTAAGTCTATCAGCATAAATAGACATGAACATTTTATAGTCTGTATTTAATAACAAAATGGGCCTATATGAAGCACATTTTACATGATATTTATCAGACCTTAGTATGGGGTAAATACATGTGTATTTCCAAGAGGTAGGTATAATGTTGTTATTTTGAACTATACTGAATACTGTATGTAGTAGAGTTAATGGTTTAGCAGGCAAAACCTTATAGATTTCAGAAATTATACCATGGGTACAAGGAGCTTTATTTTGCTTAAGTTTGGTTATTTGATCTTTTACTTCTTTAAAAGATATTTGTTTATCTATTAATTTTATTTGTGCTTCAGCTAGTCTGTTATTTATATTATTATGTATAAAAGATTGAATATCTTTTGTACTATTAATGTTATCATTCCAAACTTAAAAGACACCACAAACCAGCGAAAAAAAGAAAGAAAGAACAACAAAAGAACCCGAGTCAAAAGAATTTTATTTTTTTTTTTTTTATTTTCATATACAGCGTTTTACTTACTCAATTCATCAGTAGTAAAAAAGCAAAAAAAAAAGCTTTTTTTTTTTAACACAGCCCACTTGTAAGTGTGGCTTATAAAACATATAACAATCAATAAATTACCTGTATAAAAATCACATGTAATAAATTTTAAAACAATTGTTCAGTTCCAAATAAAAGAATGAAATATACATATTCCATTTATTATTAAATCTATCTATTTAAGTTCAATTTAGTTTAAATAAACTGCATTCGAAATAAAAAATTATGTGTCAACAAATAAAAGGCAAATATATAACATCCTAGTAAAAAAGCCTTTTAAATTCATATAAACATGGAATTATAACCAATATATAAAATAAATTTAATAATAAATGACCTCTGATGAAGCTAGGAGCAATTAATGTTATCATTGGGTTGGTTTAATTTTAAAAAAATTCTCAAAACTCACTTAATATATTTGGTAAATCAGATACCATTTTTTTTAATAATAGATGTCTTTAATATGGTGAAGTTTATTTAATCTTTTAGTTTTGTTAGCTAGTATATTCATGGATCTAGGATTTATAGAAAAAGTTATAAGTTTATATTTTTCAAGATTTATTATAACTTTATGGTTTAAAATTTCCATGTATTTATTGTTTAAGGTATTTATTTCATTCATTCTGTCTTTCTTATCTGGATTCTTTGAAGCATCAAGCCTTAAAGTATCTAACTTTGTATGTATATCTTGAAGGTCTTTATCCCATGAACTTCTTTTCCTTTTATACCAATCAATAATTTTACCATATAAATAGGCTTTTAGAGCATCCCAAATGTATATTTCTGAAGTTCCCTGTGTACTATTAAGTTCAATAAAATGTTGTACTTCTGTAGTGAAGAAATCAATAAAATCTTTGAGTTTAATTATATAGGCTGGTATCATTTTAATTTGAACATTAAATGTGGAGTTTAGTATAAAATCAAATGTTTAACAGATCAGATGCACGAGGTTGTGGAGGGAAAACATTTACAGCTTTTCACGGAGAATATTGTTGATTAGCTCGTGGGAAAACTGGGAAACATAAAACAAACAATAAGAGAGACATAAGGGAGGATGACAAGTAATATAAAACATTAAAGGACCAACAAACTCCATCTCCCAAACGCGGTAAACCACTACACCATCATGAACATATCATTCTATACAAAATCCTCCATTCCTTCACAACCAACAGCAAAGAGGAAAAGAAAAACAAAAGAAATAAATTAAAACATCTCCATAAATATTTACATTTCTAAAATAAATATCAAATGAATTACTTCAAAACATATCAGGTTACTGAAAGGGAGAAAAGATAAACTTTTCATATGTCTATTACCAGAAGTAACACCACATTCCAACAGCAGAACAGGAGATGGGAAACATAATTATTAAAGCAACAATATGGCAGCAATATCCGTGAAGAGTCTTTCTTCACAGAGAGGCAGGGAAATAAAACAACAAACAGTTAAAAACAAATGCAATAGATTCTATTGTAACAAAGACTCTCATTTTCTCATCTATAAGTCTCCGTATCTACTATAATTCCCCAAAATACCATACATTTCAATCCCAAACATATGGAGCATTTATTATAACAGACGACAACCATTATATAAAGATAATAAATAAATAGCTTTTACTTGTTATAGAAATTGAACTAAAATAAACTAAAGTTAATAATAACAAACTATAAAATACCAATAAAACAACTATGACCATAAAAAAACTTTTAAACAACAAAGACTCACCTGTTGAACCATTTCCACTTCCCCAACTTCTGGGTTAGTTTTTAAGACTTGGGTAAGAAAAAGTCATAGTAAAATAGCTTAATAAGTCACTTATTTTTGAGCTTATTTATATGTTCAGAGGACTTCCAGGAATTATCAGCATTTATTTTAAGGCTGGCATTTGCCCACTCCATATCCTCTATTTTATCAAGCAGTTTTCTTGTTTTGACAAAGGTAATGGTAGAGTCTATGTCATCAAATATTTTTGGACTATCTTGAAGAAATATTTTTAATCTGGCAGGAAATAATAGGGCTTTCTCTAGGTTTTTTTAGCATTGGCAAAAAAGCTTTCTTTTAGCAATTACAGAAGATGAGTTTGTTTGTGTCTTTCGGCTTTTTCCCAGTTAGGGGTTGCCACAGCGGAACTCCAGTCTGCTAATGATTAGCAGTAGATTTTTACGTGCTGGCTTGCCGGGCCTAACGCACAACCTTCAACAAAGGAACGCCCATTCATGCATGTCGCCACACAGAAGACACTCTAACTGAGAATCGAACGGGCAATGTCTAACTGTGAAGCGACAACGATGAGTAAATATTATCAAAGGGTATGACATTTTCTTTATATTTGACAGGTGATTTAGCCCAAGCAGTCATTAACACTATCTCCTTGTCATGAGAAGATAAAAACTTCACTATAACATATTTAGTAGAATTAGATTTACTTTTTTTTGCAGTAGCCAAGGACCTGTGTGCTGTTTCTATCCCATATGAGAGAGCTTCAGGAAGCTGTAATACATCAGGGAGCCAAAATGTTAATAATTTTTCCATATTACCTTCTTCAACATTATCAGGAAAACCAAAATGTCTGATATTATTTCTTCTTGATCTGTTCTCTAGATCATCAATTTTTGTTTGTAAAAGAGTATTTTGTTTTAAAAGAAAGTCTATATTGTGCTCACCTTCCTGAATTCTAGTGTCCATATCATTTAGTGAAGTCTAAGTCTCTATACCAGTAATCTGTCGCTTTTCCTGTTTAAGGTCTTCGTGTAATATTTCCATATGCTGGAAACATTTTTTCTTTGAAATTATCCAGTTTCACATCCATTCTATCAATCTTTGCTGTCAGTTCTTGAATGCTAGTTAATAGTGACTGAAGTTCTTTCTTAACAGTTGTTTCTTAAAGTGTAGATTTGGAATAGCTCATACTGTAGTCTGAAGTCCAGATATTTTCTCTAATACTTTTTCACAGGAAAAAATAAAAAACATGCCAACATTTGTATATACTATCCTAAAGAATGATTAATAGAATCCAAATATATATATAAAAAAACAAAATTAGGATAGATATACTCAAAAAATCCTGTCATAAATATTCTGTAAGGACAGACCATTGAGAAAGTGCTGTTACTCAGTGCTCATCTTGACCACACCCCCCAGGGTACTTATTTCTAATATTACATTTAAGAGGTCTTTGTGGTTTGGGTAGTTTACTTTTAAGAGACTCACCATATGTAGATCTATGTATTTAGTACAAATTGTGTGTGCTAGGTATAGTGTGGTATTGTGTATTACTGACAGCTTGTTTGCTGTTTGTAGTGGCTTTATGTGAGAGCTTAACCTCCAATAACATTATATAACCACATCTTGCACACACTGTATCATAGATTCATAGGTTCATAGGTGTTTACTAGACTAACAACCACAAGGGACTTTTTAATTCTAGCCATGCATCCCAAATCTCTGACAAGTGTTGATACCTTTGATAAGTGTAAGCAGAGGCTTGGGGGGGTTGAAACATTTACAAGAAGTGAACCATTTACAGACTGCCTGTATCCATTAGAGATGTAGGTGCCAAACCAGGGATGAATTTCCTGTTCCCCATCCAATTGTCCAGGTTACACTTGAATTGGTTTAGGGAGGAACTGTGCTTCACATGGATGGGAAGCTTGTTCTAGAGATGGTGTAGTCTCTGGGATACATACCTGTCTGTCCAGCAGGTCCTAGTTATATCACAGGCAATGTTTAAGTCTTTAGAATGGGTAATTATGGTGCTATTTGTTTTGTGGATATGCAGGAGCTCAATTCAAGTGGGTTCTGACAAATGCCTTGTATGCCAGGCATAGATCTCCCCTCAATAGACTGTAGGAGACAGAATACAGGGAGAGGCCCTTGAGGCAGTCTGCAAAGGTCATGCTACTTAGCTCTGAATTCTTTTAGTGAGGAACCTCTGCAGATTTTCCAGTTGCAGGATATGCCTTGTTAGATGCATAGCAAAGGGGGTATTGCACTCAATGATAAGTTTGATGAATGCCAATTAAGTGGAACAATGACTTACTTGGTCCGAGATGCCATTCCTTTGTTTATAAGTTGCACAACATAGAATGATTTCCTCACTGCTGTATACATGTAATGGTCAAAGGCTAGATTACTGTCTATATGTGTTCCCAAGTTCCTGACTACTGGGTGAACTCTAAGGGGTGTGTTGTCAATATGATAATTACTAGAGGTGGATGACTTCCCAAAGGATACTATTATTCATTTCTTGGAATTTACTTTTAGTCCATTGCTGTGGCACCAGTTGTTTGTCTGTCAGCCCTTCCTGGAGAACATTTGTGTCAGTGGGCAATTCGATGACAGCTCCTAATTTGCAATCATCTGCAAATATAGCCAGCCAGAAGCCATTGATGTTGAACGTGACTTCAGAAAAGTAAATGCCAAAATGGAGCAGTCCCAGGAACGATCCCTGAGGGACTCGACTTGTGACAGGCCTAGGTGGATTCCCCAGTTCTAACTTCCTTGGTCCTGTCAGTGAGCCAGCTTGCTATCCACTAGGTTATATAAGTGTTTGTACCTAACCTCTTAAGTTTGTTTACAATGTCTGAGTGGGGGATTGTGTCAAATGCCGAGGCCAGGTCAAGGTAGGCAGTGTGAACCATTTTGCCCTCATCCATTCCTTCCGTGACCTTCTCAAAGAAGTCTACCAAGTTGAGTAGGCATGATGTGCCCTTGATGAAACCAAATTGGGTTGGATCCAGCGTCTGGTGGTTTCCTATGTCATTACTGATCATTCCATGACAATTCTTTCCATGGCTTTGCATATGAGACTAGTGAGATGTATGGGTCTATAGTTTCCATATCGGTAGATGGCCCACCTTTGTGCAGATGGATGACTGTTGTTCTCCATTCATGAGGTTGAAGCTTGTTTGGAGGCTACAGTTAAATGGCAATTCCAGATGGCCTGATAGATCATGTTTCATGCTATTTAGAAGGCATCTGATGATATTGTCTGGGCCCATTGATGCAGTGTTCTTGATCTTAGAGAGAGCATTGAGGACCTGTTCCCTAGTGATAACAGAGGGAATTATATTTCATATTATTTCCTGAGTGAAGGTTGATGGGGAGAGAAGGGTAAATTTGGAGTGGAATTTCTCAGCTAGCAGGTTTGCTATATATTCTGGCCCACTATAGGTGGTTCCACTTACAATGAGCTCTGCACACAATTTGTATTGCGGTTAAGGTTGCAGACATAGCTAAAGAATGCCTTGTGGCTGTGCTTGGCCTGGGAGGCTAAATTTACCTCACATTTGGCTTTGATAGACTTTATTTGTAATCTATGTTTGTTTAGCTTGATGAGAGTGCTTTTATCTTGCTGGGTGCTGCACCTCCTAATTTTTTCCATGATTTCCTTCCTTCTGTTATACAGCCTATTGGTGTCATGATTCCACCAGGGTGGCTTGTTTTTTGAGTTAGTTCTGTACTTTTTCCTGGTAGGTACAGCTGCCTCTATACAGCTATTAACATGCTTGTATATGGTTTCTGTGAACAGTTCTGTGTAGGCAGCAGTGTTCTTGGACATTTGAAATTTTGCCAGGTTATTACTTAATAGTAGGAAGCTAGCCATAGAGTAGTTCCCGAATATTCCAGGGTTAGCTGGGGTTTCAGGTTTTATTTTTACTATAAAGGGCATCAATTTGTGGTCTGACCTTACCAGGGAAGACATTACACTAGGGGTGTGCAGCACTCTCCCATATTAGTGAGGACCAGATCAAGTATGGATGCACCCCTTGTTGAAAACCTTGCTGGGGAGTTTGTGTTTACAAAATCCAGGAATGTCTCTACATGTATGTTTGGTGTCATATATGATTCCCAGTTAATAGTGGGGAAATTAAGGCCACCCATGAGTATGGTATAGAGATGGATGGTGAGAGTTTCCAATAAGTTTAAACACGTGGTATGGGTTTCCGGGGTCATAGAGGGGGACCTATAGCTTGCAAGGAAATGGTAATGGATTTTTCTGATGGCGATTTGAACATGGAGAAGTTTTAGTGCATTTCCCTGTTTGACCAACCTTGAGGTATATTTATTTCTGATGTAAATAGAGACATCTCAACATTTAGTCCCTGTCTGTGTAATAACTGGTGTAAATGTGTGGAAGGCATTATAACCTTGCAGTGTTGGTGTGCCCTCCATGGCTTTAAAACATGTCTCAGTGACCACACAGACATCAGTATTCTCTAGGGTGAAGAGAGCCTCTAGGGATTGGATTTTTTTTTTGTTTAGACTCCCAGCATTGAGCAGTAACACCTTTAGATTTTCTTGGTTTTGATTTGTTATGTTGGAAGTATTTCTGTTTGCCATTGTCTGAAAGTGGACTATGGAGGAGGACAATGTTTTAGCCACTATTCAAAAGCCTAGAGGGCAGAGGTGCATGGCCTGCTGACCATCTCCTTCTATGCTGACAAATATTGCACACCTTAGAATGATACTAGAAACTAAGCCAATTATTGATGTCACTCATCTTTTGCTCATATTGTGGCATCATCCTTGGGGAAGGTAAAATGCTGCTCAATGCTAGGCTCATACCAGGCTGGGATACATATTCCAAGAGCTCCATGATGTCTCTCTTCATATAGTCTAGGGAGGTACATTTCAGGTCATTCACACCCACATTGACTATAACTGAGCCATACTGGTACTTTGATCCAATGACCTGAGTAGTAAGTACATGAGTAATGTGGCAGATCCTTCCCCTGATAAGCAACTGACTGTGACTTCCTCCTTAGTCCTTACTCATCCTAGTGAGAGGGACATCAGTGTGTCTCATAATGGAGTCTCCAATGACTAAAATCTTGGATTTTGTTATGGCTTGCCTTACGAGCTTAGAAGTATAGGCTCCATGAGATGTGGCTGTATGTGCTGATGTGAGTATTATTTTGAAAGAGTGCATTCAGGGATGCTGAGGGTGTGTATGTGTGCTTCATTATGGATGTCTTTGGGGTTTAGGAACATTACATTTAAGTGCCTCAGCATATGTTGTCTATGGGTCTGCTTTGAATTGTATGTGATGGGTGCAGTGTCTGTACTACTGGCAACCTTATTTGAATTAGGAGTGCTTTTATGTGAGAGGCTTGCCTTCAGTGACATTGTCTAAATACATCTCTCACATATAATAGCAGTTTGTTTGATATTTAGCTCATTGTCAGTAAGCATGTGGCAATTTCTGTATTGACTCAGGATGCCCATATCAACCAAGCTGATAATGGAGGTAGTGGGAAAGCACATATCCATGGCAATAGACCCTTTTTATTGATTAGACAGTTGTAGAGAGAATATAAAGTATTGTCAGGAGTATCCAGTTTGCAACTCTGGGGAGCAGTACTTGTAACTGCAAACTTATTCTTGTGTGTGCAACTAGGTATTTGTGAAATTTTAATGCTGCGTTTACAGGAAAAATGTCAACTCACGGTATCTGTGGCTATACAGGGCACTGACAATCACTTGAGGGGAAACTAATAAGTACAGTCTGATGGTTTATGGATAAAGTTTTTAGGCAGATATTCTGAAGTTAGAAGCAAATCAAGCCGAACTTACTGAAATGAATTAGCTTGTCAAGAATGATGAAAGGAGGACAGTCACCTGAACGGCTACTGCATGAATACTACTAGTGCTGGTCTCACCACAGCTTCAGGCTGCTGGAATACAATGCTCCTTTGCTTCTTCTCTCACCAGAATCAAGACAGTAGCACCAATGCAAGATTTGAAGTAGGCCACAGCCTGTTTGATGATCCAGTCTTGTCCCAGATGGTGTAAGGGTCTGTAGGCTTCTTGTAGTCTTTTCCTGGTAGATGCCTTGAATAGCAACCAGACCAATCAGGAAGATCAAGCACAGACACTCACTTCCCAACCAGAAAGAGTCAGAAATCTATGCACTCTGTTCATTCTCTCACCAGGAGCAAAATATAAACACAAATTCCATACTGGCACTTATAAAGCTGTTATTAGACTTTCCAGTGATCAGCAGTCCCTGGGAAATAATTTTCCTAAGCTCCTTCTCTCACAAGGAGCAAAACATAAGCACTAATCCCAAGATGACTATTGAAAGGCAGAATACTGGCTCACCAGTAACTGGTGGTCTTGGAGTAGATGTTGCAGATTTTAAAATTAAGATGGAAAAATGGGTTATTACCCTAAGAGCTCCAGTGTACATTAAGCAGTTAGATATGAAAGAGGAGGTAATTTAAGCTTAACTATCTAAGGAGAGAGCCACTAATTTTGAAAGAGCAAGATAGAATAGAAGGGGTGGACACTTTGTAGTGTTTACATTGTCTCAGGATGCCCATTTCAACCAAGCTGCCTATGGTGACAGATTGCAAACGCAAGTCCATTGATCCAAGTGCTTACTAATGTGTGCAGAAGGGACAATTAACACCTATGAGGTTTGAAGTTGATAATGTCAGTTGGTATGTCATTGGTAGTGGAGATAGTCCTGGGTTACTGGAGGTATTATCTGTTTGGTCATGGAGATAGCACTGGTTTCAATAGAGCTGCACACAGCTTGGAAACAAATATTCTTTGCTCCTTCTCTCAGCAGAAACTAAGAGTAGCACTAAGCTCAGTCTGCTTCCTGAGAAGCAGTATTAACCCAGGTGTCAGTGGGTTAAGTACACTTGCTGTCATTTTCTGTTGGTTGATACTGTGGATGGAACCTACAACAGCTGGATGAAACAGAAAGCCAAGCTGCACAAAGGCCTCCAACATGGTTCTCACCAGAACTGCAAGCAGACCACTTAGTGAATTACACACTGCCCACTCAAACTTGGAAAACAATTTGCTTCTCAGAGTTGGATGAGAAGTTATTTTAATAAGAAAAAATGAAAAATTAATATCATCCTTTAAAAAAATAAACAGCAGAAGAGGAAGACTGTCCCATCTGAATGATTCCCAAGATCACTTTATGAGTTTATATTAAATATTTATTGAAGCAAGCATAAGCAATACCAGGTGCTTCAGTAGACTTATTAGAGATGGCAATATAAGAGATCCTACATGGATGATCTGGGAATAATGTTACATTGCTAGGTGACTGTAGCTTCAACTAACTGAGCCCATCTAAGAGCACCTTAAGAGAATCCTGGCACCTATGCTCCTTTACAACTTGTCATTAATCATACAAGGTCTAACCCTTAAAAGAGTCTTCACTCTTGATTGTTTAAAATGCAAATCTCTGCAGATATCCCTTGATTGAATTGTTCTACTTAGTTCCTTGAGTAACCCCGTCTGCATGGTTTCATGTTGGATGACTAAAAATACAAAAGTTCCTGCAGTCATGATCAGAGGCATGACTGAAAACTTCACTCCTGTTATAACTTGATAATGCCGACTGGACTCCTCTTTTTATAGTGGCATACACACTCATAGCATTTGGTCTCTTCCACAGCCACCTTAAAAGGATTTAGGATAGCCTGTTTCTCTGCAAATGGCTCAGAGGAAACAAGTTCCCATGGCTGATGGCTAGATTTAAAGCATAGCAGAGGAAGAAGGACCTTATCTGACCATGGAGAAAATTAATGATTTGTATGCAAATAGTTAACAGATGTATATTAAGCTTAAAAAGAGGACAAGGAAGAGATCAGTGCTCCTAAGGGTTCATATATAAAACTCCAGTAAAAGTGTTATGCATTCAACCAGAATTATTTTGGGATGTTATTAAAGATTTCTTAGGAGACATCAATAAATGCAAGAAGAGCTGCACTGTCGTGCCATGTACTTCTCTAATTAATAATATCACCAGTTTCACTTTACCTGTTGAGAACCGACCAGCACACCCAAGCTTTCCAAGCTCAACAACTATGATGTCTCATCGACAGGGACCCTGCAATCATTCCTATCACTTTTGTTTACTTTATGGATGTTTCCTATAAGACTACTAAAAGACTATTTAAGCAGTTCAGGTCACCTTTTGCATCAGGTTCTAATCCATCCATGCTTTACTTCATAAGACCATTGGTGGAGATGCTCATGCTCACCCTGATCATGTGCATTGTTGCATGTGATCATGCTCACCCTGATCATGTGCATTTTTGCATGTGCTCATGCTCACCCTGATCATGTGCATTGTTGCATGTGCTCATGCTCACCCTGATCATGTGCATTGTTGCATGTGCTCATGCTCACCCTGATCATGTACATTGTTGCATGTGCTCATGCTCACCCTGATCATGTACATTGTTGCATGTGCTCATGCTCACCCTGATCATGTGCATTGTTGCATGTGCTCATGCTCACCCTGATCATGTGCATTGTTTCACGTGCTCATGCTCACCCTGATCATGTGCATTTTTGCACGTTCTCATGCTCACCCTGATCATGTGCATTGGTTCACGTGCTCATGCTCACCTTGATCGTGTGCATCGTGCCACTTTTCATCCAATTTCTTACAATATTCCTACTATTCAGTCTGGTTCACACACCTCTCAACTGTATCAGTTTTGGAGCAACGTCCCTAATTTTTTGGTCAGGTTTTTACTTCATCTCTGTAAAGTTAAAATTTATTCTGAGGTGATCTAAGTTAGTAGTATCAGAATTCAAAATGTGCCCCTAATTTGCGGTCATTTCTTTAATTATCTTTTGCTTTGTCCCTAAATCTGGATGTAAAAGTTGAGAGTTATGCTGGTCAACAAGATTGTACATGCCTTGCAAATCTGTGTTCTGTTGCTTAATTTCTTAGAGTACCATGTATAATTGCATCTTTGACTACATTTACAAATGTGGAACCCTTTCTAAAGTTCAGCTCAGGTTTTAAAATGATATAATACACTGACAGCTATTTCTAATACCATTGTTGCCATTCTGTCTAATATGAAGAAAAGATTCCTCACAGATTCCTTATTTGTGTACAGATGATGGTCTTTTGAGTCAGACACCCATTCTATACCCATCATCGGATGTAATCAGCATAAACAGGGAACTACTAAAATGACTGTTACTCTATTTTTCAATGATCTTATTACTGGCATCCTCACATACAAGTGACCACGTATGCTGATGATCTGCATCTCTTAAATTCAAGATCTCGGCAATCACATTTCAGAGAGAAAACAGAGGACTTTAATACTGTTTGGTTCTGGCTCCATTACAATAACCTTCCATGAAAACTACAAAAATAGCATTTATGATATTTTGTGTACCCCACAAAAATTTAGGGATACTTAAGGATACCACTGCCATCCAGACTCTTTTAACTCTACAATTATTGAAGTTCTATGACAATTCTATCTGGAATTCTGTCTCAATCACCTATTTGCACTTAGCAGCCATGTGGAGAGCAGTACTGAAACTCAACTGAAACTAAGATACAAGATTTCAAATCTCCTAACATCTGAAGCAATGAAATTTACAGGCTTTACACCTCCTCACACACAAAATAGTATGTGCTTTAAATATGCCCTCCCTGATACTGCCCTCCATATCTCACTAATATGGCCAGCCTTCAAACTGCTGATAAGACCTTTCAATTTATCTTCTTACCTAGGTCAAGGAGAGACACTAAGGTGGGTGAATTGGCTACCAGTTGCAACCAGAGCTTTATTACTGCTTGACTCAATTAATAATGAATTCATTTTCCAGAAAAATGTCCTTCTCCATCTGAAAAACTTATACCAAGACATACTGCTGCTTTCTTCAGAGCCCCTGACACTTGCCTGACCTACTTTTGTTTGGCTTTTGTTAAAACCTTTCAATAAAAGTTTGCTTGCAACTTGGAATATATTTTCAACTAAAATTAGAAATGAATTGGACTATTCCAGAATCATAACTAAGCTTGTCAGGCTGCTCAAAGTACTGTACAAATGTACCTGCTTCAGGGATAAGGCCTATTTATCCACGCAGCTACATTCTACCTATCTGACTTCACTTTACTACTTTCAAACCATGGTCAAGTGGCTTCCTCTCTCTCACTCTGGAAGTAGACAGTCTTTCCTGTTTGTATCATTCTCTATATTTCTGGAGTTTTTTCTTTTTGGTTTTTCCCATTTTCCTTCCCAACCATCAAGGCTTCTTCGATCAGCCATTCCCATTCATTCCCCCATTCAAGCTTCTCCCCTAAGTGATTGAGAGCTGGTCAAGGGAGGCTATTATACATGCAGCATCTGTGGTGCTTTGTGCCTTCATAATGATGGCATATTATATCACTAGAGGCAAAACAATGCTCTGATGACAAAGCATTAGACTTACTGCTAAAGTGGCCTGGTGACCAACAGCCCACCCTAGTGTCCATCTCCAATAGTGTTACCACCTCATGTAAGGGATAGTAGCCCTGAAACACTTCCATCCTTTCTAAGTCCATTGTCCCTGACCACTTCCATCAGTCTAGTCAATCACAGGTTGTCTGAGTCATTGCCAGGGGTTTATACCACTATACCATATTAGCTGGCTGTATGGATGAATTTGAATTAAACATTGTACTCAAAAGAGTTTGGATCCCAACAAAATAGCTGAACTGTGAACTTCATACCTTTCTTACAATCTAAGGTCAGTCCAGTAATGCATTTACAATGAGATCTTCCAAGTTGTAAAACAGCTTAACATCAATTGCATGTTTAACAGTACACAGTCCACAGTGATGGCCTACTTCTGGTACTACAAGTGCAGAGTCCCAGATGCACTACTACTTTTGTTCACTAGAGGGAAATTTAGGAAGTCTAGCCTTTCCAGCAGCACTACCATGTGGCACTGCTGCAACAGAGACTGCTTACATTCTGCTGCAGAATTAACTGCAATTAGCTAAATGACAGTTGAACAGTAGCAGTTCTCCATCTTCAGTAGGAATGTTATATTCTAGGTGAGTAGCTTCATTACTAACTGTAGCCATTTGGCCAGAGTAGTGCAATACATGCCTCTGTGTTATATTATTTCATGCTACCACTGAGAAAAAAGCCACATGACAGAAGAGCCACAGTTGTATTGCTGCTGGTGTTCTGGCAGCCATGTGTCAAGTTCAAGGGGTTCCCTCAGATGACTGTAATCAATACTTTGATGGCTAGTTGAAACGGCTATAAAAAGAGTGACAACATTATATGACCATAAATTATCTATGACCACTCAGTGGCATCTGCTTCATTTTGAGTTCTCCAGGAATGCTATGTACAAGCCTGTAGCCTTTCACCAAATAGCAGTACAGTAAGAACTGTCCAGTGCTAATAACCTTCTGCCTTTCTCCTAGTTTTCATTGTACAGAATATTGCAGGTCTACCCAAATCTGTAGACTTACCTGTATCCTAAAAGATAGCATGATTCAGCAGTATAGCACTCTTTGGAATGATAAATGTACTATAAATACTCATCTTCTAAAATGTATTGAGCTCCACTTTTGAATTCCTATTATTCTAACAGTTAAGTTTAAGGGAATTTCTATAAGACAGTAAAAACTTAGCAGTTATGAATAAATTCATGAAGTCAACAAGCATAATGTAGCTTGATTTTAGTATAATAAACAGAAAGTCATTCAACAAGATATAAACGTCATAAACCAAGGAGATTTCCATATGAGAGGAGATCAGGATGAGAGTCATGAGGTGGGTTAAAGATGATGATGAGGTAAAACAGGAGTGTGGTACACACCAGACTACACATGTAAACATTACACAGAGCACCACAGAGACCCAATCCATGACATGTAGTCCAGCCCTGGGGATCATGTATCAGAAAAATCATGCATGGGCTACTTCTAAAATGAAGGTAACACAAATGTACTAAGCTGATGGCACATTAGAGAAACTTCTAGAAATATCACTGTAGTAAATAACATGTCTGATTGTACCTTCTAGTGATGTAGACAGGCATGATAACTGAAGGCACATGTTGATGATGAATGAGAATATTTAGCAGGGCTTTGAAAAATATTTTAGTAAAGAGAAGTAAGTAGTAACGGGTGTTTTAATGGAGACACTAAGAACTTAACATGAACCACTTTATATCCACATGGGTAGTGATAGTACAGATAAGAGAAACAGGGTAAAAGATTTTTAGCTGCTGACAACATTAATGTATTATGCAAACAGCTATTTCTAAAGAGAACATATCTTTACTTTAGAGCATTTTGTACATTGCTCACAGAAACAAAACTAGCTTCACAATGTGTATTTACTAAACAAAGGGCAATAGAATAAATATTTTCACTTTATATCCAAACAGACAGATTATTTGAATCTGTGCCAGTAGCATTTTGAAACATCAGCTATTATTAGACAAATCGAAAGTGTGCATGTAAATGCACACACTTGTGAATGTATAGATAGATAGATGGACAGATATGTGTGTGTGTCTGTGCGTATACATGTAGAGTTTAAACTACCTCAGGGCAGGCAATACTGTAGATCTAACATTCTGTGCAAAACTGGTTGTCGTTTATATGGTCTGACAGCAGAGAGCCAATATTATGCTGACACCAGTCTTGTGTCATATCATTCACCCCTAAAGTAACACCAAATACTGATTTACAGTTTCAGATGCTCTCAGCCCTGTCACAAATAATACAAAATGGTAGTTTGACTGCTGCAGGATCACACAGATTATTTTTGGCTTTTTTTTCTTAGACTGAGATGCCTGTCTAAGTCAAATAGCCTAACTAACTAACTAACTAACTAACTAACTAACTAACTACTATGGATTAATGATCAGTAGATTGGCTACATAAGGGACCTTATTTTAAACAAACCACTATGTGCACTGTTATTTAGAAGGCTGCTAGCTCTCACAATTAGTGAGCTTCAATAGTTTCATCAAATAAGATGTTATCTTGTTGAACATTAGCTAATTTAATTTAACATTAACATTGTAATATGAAATAATGTGAGACTTTAGTAGCCTATTATTTGTTTAAAATTTAAGGCACACAGTATATTAAAATATTTTGTGATAGTCTCCAGTTTGCTTGTTTTTGTATACGTTTAGCCTTGGTTATATTATCTATTTACTATGCATTCTGAAAACTGATTATTTCAGTTTCTTCAGCTATATTTTTAATTTTCTGCTGAAAACAGATGTGAACAATTTGTGAAACTGCATTATCTGTTACAAATGGAAGATGGGTATTAATGGTATATTTAGCACCATGGACAGCTGCATGTGAGGTGATAATGAAGTCACATGAGGACATCTACTGGTAAGAGAGCAGAATGCAGTTTTCTGCACTGTATCCATTCCTTCACATGAATGAATAAATAAATGAATGAATAAGTGAATGAATTAATTAATGTTCAGTCATACTATCCAGGAGATCAGAAAAAATAAAATAATATAATTCAAGGGTACAATATTTTCAATATTTCTGATCCTGAATATTAGCATACTATTTTTAAGGACACTTAATAAAAATAAATGGTAAAATAATCTTACTTAGAAAAGGATTTCTTACAGTTATCAAATTATGAGGTTTCTAGCTGTCAAGAAGCAATTTTGGCTGAATCTAGCAAAATGAAAGCTATTAAATTTATGAAGGGCTCTATAATAATGTCTGTATTTTTATGCTTCAGGTCTAGACTGCAAAAAAATTGACATGCTTGCAAACATGTAATCACCAGATTAAATGTATAATCTTTATTTTGGCAAATCAGTGTCCAGACTTAGTACACATATTATGTAGTTTGGGTCCTAGTGGGCTGGACTCTGCCCTGGCAAGTACTGTACATAATGCTAGAACAAAGTCTATACATTTTTTACATGCTCATCTAAAGGCTATACCATATAACCTGAAGTAGACAATGTTCATCTGCTGTCTTGATGGTGGTTTTACACAGTTCCTGTGTAATAATCTTTCAGGAATAACTTTTTGCATTGTGAATACTACAATTCATCAACTGAATGTTTATGGTCAAAATGCAGCATGGTTTTGTACAGAGATCCCTTGAATGCAATTCCTTCTATTCTGAATCCAAAAAAAAAATAATGTGTTACATCATGATAAAACATTAAAATATTAAAAATTAGTATTAAATGAAATTGTAAGATTTCAAGTGAAATAGCATTCACATTTCTTACTTAGTACTTTGACCCTAAATGGTCAGCACATTGCTGGAGGGACAGGAAATGCATAATGTAGATGGCAGGAGGTTATGTATTTACATTCATCTCATACACCGGACCATTACTGGGATATGATATTGTGCGTGACTTTCTGTTTGAAGCTAATGGGAACCATGTGTCCCTCTCTTGTTTTTAGATGTCAGCTGACTCACTGAATTAGAATATGACTAATTAGAATATATGAGACAATTAATGGTGCAGTTTGTTACAGACCTGGATTTTAGAAACTACATGTTAGATAAAAAATAAATAAATAAAAAGGTCACTACACCTGAACTGTGCTCCTCAAAGTACTCTTAGTGTTGAAAATAGGAAGCATTAGAATATGGGAGAAATATAACCTTCTTTTCTTGAATACACCGTCACTATGAATCATTTAAACACTTTTATAAGAAACTATGAATGTCAACTTGATGGATACACAGTATTAAAATCCTGCTCTTCAGTGATCAGAAAATGAATGCAAAACCAGAAGTATTTCCTGTAAATCAGGAATATCTTCAGACTGCGCATTCTCTGTTATTAATGGATACATTAAGGTACAGTATGCTATCATATTTATGCTGGCTTTCCTGCATATCTGTATCTTGGTTGCAGGACTGTTTATGTGGAAATAAGTCATGCTTAAAGACTACAGTTGTACTTGTACAGCAGATAATATATGAAATCATAACTGGCCCATGCAAACAAATACCATAAACATGTCCTTATGGTACAAATCAGGGGGCACAATTATTTCTGTCAAGGAAAAGGAATATCCTGATATAACATTCCTAATTTATTTTGGTGGTGTTCTTCCTGTTCATTTCTCCTTTCTCTGCTAGGAGTTTTTCAGCTTTCTTTCATATTGAAGTCCCATTATACTCTATCTTACTACAAGTAGGTTCTTTATCTGAGAACCTATGTGTTTATATTAAGGTATACATGTACACACTTTTTCTATATTTATGTTTTTTTCCTCAGTGTAATGCTGTGTAACTGTTGCAATATGTGTGATGTTATTGTTTTTTTTTTCATATTTTTTCCTATGGCTTTTGCTTGTACTCTATTCCATTAGCTTACAACTCTGAAAACACTAGTTGTTTAGCATTTTTCAGCTCACTGTATGACCTACATTCTTACACAGTAGTCAAATATTTATTCAACAACATTTCTTTTCCCAGTGATGATAAAGAATTATAGCAAGTGTCTGTACCAGAAACTGATATTGCATTTTGTTGGTGTAACATTAGATCCACCAAAGAATAACCAGAATCAGAATAAAATATCATTGGTGAATAATGTTTTCCTCTGGTGTGAAGATTAACTTGTCTGCAGTAGTAGAACCAGAGGTAGAGGATGCCTCCAACACTTTGGTGTAAGTTAAGATCCCAGTAAGAAGAGAAGAGCATAGTATATCAGTGTGTGTGTGTGTGTGTGTGTGTGTGTGTGTGTGTGTGTGTGTGTGTGTGTGTGTGTGCATGTGTGTGTGTGTGTGTGTGTGTGTGTGTGTGTGTGTGTGTGTGTGTGTGTGTGTGTGTGTGTGCCTGCCTGTGTGTGTGTGTGTCTAAGCATGTGTGTATGTGCATGTATGTCTGTCTGTCTGTTTAGATGAGGATAAGTAAAAACAGAACAATCTCCATAAAGAATAGTGAATGAAGGAATTAGGTTCCATCGAAGTGAGAAAATGTAAGAATGTATAGGACAAAAATATTGCTATTTTGTTGCTGTAAGATTAGATACACCAATGAATAACAAGAATATGTAGATTACAGTCCAGGAAGTAAACAGACCTGTTGTGAAGTGGTCCTTAACTAGCACCAAAGTATAGATTTCTCTGTGTTGGTCTTTACCTGCTTTACACCATGTGGTTTTGTGGTTGGATGTCCAGGAGAACCCTGCCCTTTCTAATTCTCTCTCTCACAACCAAGACTCATGCTGAGCAACAAACAGAGCTATCCCTCCCTCTAAAATTACCCAAAACACTATTTAGTTAATAGTCCATTTTGATTCTGTGGACTGGACAAATGTTCTATGATGTCAAGAACCTGAACTAACACTTAACATGCTTACAAACTCCCTGAACAATATACAGAGCAAACAACTTCCACCATTGTCACCAGACTTATTAAACTCATGAGTGACAAATGGATTATAGCATAGCTGACACATTTCTAAAGGCAAAATTCTAAAAACAAAGAAAATTAGACCTGCTCTTAGCCAATGAGATAATCTACTTAAACCAATTCCATTTCATTTTTGAGAAAATAATTCCATTCCTTTTTGAGCCATTCCCTAAGGCAACTTCACTACAAAAGTCAGGACTACTGCTTGGATGCCCCACCTCTTCTGAATACCTCCAAATACGCATGCATACTGCAAAGACCATAGTTTCTCAATATATAGCCCCATGTTTTGCCAAGAACCTCACATCATCCCTAAAATGCATTTATTTGCACAAAGAAATATGTCCCCACCTTAAAGAACACCTATATGGAGCAGACAGCTCCTTCCATCAAAGCAGCACTGCTGAGTGAACTAACATATCCATATCACCCCAGACCTGATAACAACTACTTCAGGTAACATCATCCAATTTCCTCAAACCTGATAATAACTGATTCAACTAACATCCTCCAGCTCATACCAGACCTCATAACAGTTGCTTCAATTAACATTATCCACATTACCTCAGATCTGATAACAACTGCTTCCATCAAACCAGCCTCTCTGTGTGAAGTAATATCATTCAGATCAACTAACGTCATCCAAATACCTCAGGCCTCATAATAACTGGTTCAACTAAGATCATGCAGATCACTTCAAAACTGACTACAACTGCTTCCACCAAAGCAGTCCTTCTGTGTGAACTAACATCACCTACATTACCTCAGACCTAAAAACAACCACTTCAGCTAACATTGTCCAGATCACCTCAGACCTGATAACATGCTTTAATTCAACAATAATCCACATCTCACCTCCACTAACCACTAATCAACCTCTCCTACCCCTTTTGCTCTTTTCTTTGTATCTTTACATCTAAGACGTGAAACTTTTAAATTATACATCAGAGTTAAAACAAAACTTAAAATTAGTTCAACTGCTTTTGTTTAACATTAGACAGGAAAAGTTGTGCACAGTGGCCCAGTCTTTACACTAATTTTATTGTATTAGAATATACTGTACATACAGTGTAGACATTCTCTAATTAACGGTACTTTAACACTGTAAAATTACTAACCATTTAAGAAATAAAGTAGCACATTTTTGTTACCAATGTGTACGTTTTCATATACCTGCATATCAGTTCCAGGCATCAATAACTACATACTCAGTGTCTAATTTAGATAACTGTGTGACTGTGTTCTCCTGGCAGGAGTCTGAAAAAGGTCTATGTGGATCAGTATCCTACCCTGGTTAGCAAATCACCACAGCGGATCACTGGTCCGCTCTTGATTGGCAGTGGATTTTACGGTGTTGAGTTACCAGCCCAGTTTCCAACCTTCAAAGAAAGTACACAGACTCACACACCTACCTGCATGTCTTTAAAGTTATCTTGAATGCAGAGAGGACATGCAGACTCTACACAGAAGGCACTCCAGCCAAGAATGGAACTGGAAAACCTTTTGCTGTGAGGCAACAATGCTTCCACTGCACCACAGTGGCCAACACAAGCAATAATAGTGTTTTCAAAAGTTCAACATTATAACTATCTTTTCATTGGTTATGGCAGATGATAAAGTCCTCTTTAATATCTTTGTAATTTTCCTTTGAAGGCAGAAGGCTGACAGGTTGTTCAGCCACACAGGAAATATGAGGGAACCAGAGAGGACATAACCTTTCTAAGCAGCAATATATTTGTTAGTATGGCTACAAAGAAATCTTTAGCAGCACCTTCCAATCTATATAATTATATAAGTAGAATCCAGTCATTCCTTTGATTCTGTCATATAATGTCTGCTAGTCTAAGTTACTTAGGCCTGTGTGACCTGGGTAGACAGTAACTGGTGTCATTACTGGTGGTAGTAGGGGACACAGCCTGCATGATGCAGCTGACATGTACATTTTATTTGTTTACTATATTTATTAATTAGATAATGAACTGACTCAGAAAATGGAACATTTTCAGCCACAGTCCTAACCCCTAAAACTAGTGTCTATATGTAAAGTATAAGAAGGATACCAGATAAAGGGAAGGAAAACATAGTATGTAAGAAGTACAGTAATAAACATTGCAAGCTGATATAGCCTAATAATAAACACAACTTTCTAAGAGTACAGCATTCACCATAATCAACAGTAATCACTTTGCAATGCAAAATGTTTAATACCAGATTGGCACATTAGGCAGTTATCATGCAATGCCATAAGGGCAGCCGAAAATAATATCTCTTTCTAAAATACATTTTAAAGCTGAAACAAACAGAATAACCCCATGACCAGAGTTTGTCATTGCTGTTCCAGAGTTTGAGCATGGTAATTCAGAATACCAGTAATGTGAAGCTTGCCTGGGGCAAATGCAGAGGGATAGTTGGGAAAAGGTCATTATTCTACTGTATTGGGGGCTCATCAGATCTGTCATTGATTACATTTCCTCCTTTGGCGTGCACCTAACTAGCTACACCCAACAAATGGAACATCCACAGAAGTTCTTCACTAAAAGAATGCAGGGTATATATGTCCTAAGCAGACCAATTCAAAGTCCTGCCCTGTATCCTGTCTTCTACAAACTAGTGAGGGGAAATGAATGCCTGGCATGCAAGGCATCTTCAGACCCCACTCTGATGGACCTCCTGCATATCTGCAAAACAAACAGCACCAGATTTCCCCATTTTAAAAACTTAAACCTTGCCTGTGATAACAATTAGGACCCACAAGAGAGACGGGTATATATCCCAGAGACTACCCTTTCTCTGGAACATCCATGTGAAACACAATTCTTCTGTAACCCAATTAAACAGTAACTTGGACAAATGGATGGGGAACTGGAAATTCACCCCTGGTTTGCACCTATGTCTCTAATGGACACAGGCAGCCTCTAAATGTTACATCTCCCAGGTCCCCGTTTATAAAAGTTTCATCTCAAAGATCCTGGGTACACTACCAAGAATGCCAGAACTTTTCTGAGATTTGGGTTGCATGGCTAGGCTTAAAAGGGCCCCAGTGATCATAAGCCTAGTGCACACCTACAAACCTGTGAAGCTAAATGAAGAGAAGCAAACATTAGAAAGTTACATAAGAAACAAAAAGGAAAGATAGACAGAGAAAGAGAGAGAGAGAGAGAGAGAGAGAGCAGGTTTTTGTGGGATATTTATAATGTTGTGCATGCATGCTAAATTGAGCATGGGTACTAGGCAAACCCAAACTCACCATTGTTGTTATAACATACCTGGAGTAAGCCTAAGGTTATATATCACTGTACCCTTCTCATGTTGTAGGTCCTTGTTCTTCATGAGGAAAGACTAAAACAGGCAAAGCTGTGAAACATAGAAACTAATAACTGTCATTGTGGCACAGAGTAAGTGCAGCCTTCCACCGGACCACTTTGTAGCATTTCAAGTTTCCATTTTGTTGCTGTCTCCTCATACTGACCTTCTGCTGTATGGTGTTAACATACAATGCAGAAATGAAAACTGTAGTACATGGAACAAAAGAGCTGAGCCTCAGATATTAACACTGTCTGTCACTAGCCTGGCATTTTGCAAGGGTCACTTTTTTGTGTTACATGTGATCACCTTCTTATATGTGTGACATATGGTGTCAATCTGTTTTCTATAACTTATACATGTCTTACAGTATGTCTGCTTCGGTGGTAATTCTGCATTATACTGGGAGTACCTCTGTGCTCCTCGGAGTGAATTCCTCTTATTATTGTAGGTCATATCTACCCGGATAGGGTAGATAAGCTCATCCCACCATGTGTCAGTTAGATATAAGAGCTGTAGAATGGTGCAGGGCTATCATTTAGAGCTGGGTACTGTCTCAAGAGGTTTGGATAATTCTAGTGCATACAATGTTAGTGCTCTATGACTCATTCATACATCATTATGTCACACAGCTGACAGACAAAATACTTTTTTCCTGCTGTAGTTTCCCTCTTACATAAGTATTTATATGCTCTGATTCATTAAATAAATGCGATGAACTGAAGTCAAGAGACTTGGAAATGGAAACCTTCACACCTGAAGACCATTAAATAATCTTGTCTTTCCACGACTAATATACTTTTTTTTTGCACTGAGAGATACTGATTCTCTGTCTGTTGTTGTTATTGGCTCAAACACCCAAGAAGAACACCGATTAGACTTGTGCCAGCCTGCCTCTCCACACAATATATAACGTAACCGTCATAAAGCTGTGGATACTCTTCACTTAAAATACAATGGCGACCAAATATTTTACAGGTAGAAAAGCAGCAGTAACCATTTTATAGGGCAATATCAGTGTATAATGCTAGAATCGACACCTGTAAACATCCTACATTACATAACAGTGAAGAAGAAATGTGCCCCAAAGTAACAATCATCATAATGATTTTTCACAAATAAATGCATCATTTTAGATAGGTTTTGTTGATGTTCTGCTGTGTCACTTGTTTTTTAATGTGGAAGTATTTGTCTGTAAAACTGATTCACAATGCCTTTTTTAACAATAGTCAATATATAAAACAAGCCATTTGACAAATACAAAAGGAGACTTGCAGTGGTAATCAGCTGTATTTTTATGATAGGATAAAGACACAGAGGTAGAGTGAATTATTAATGTTACAAGTGAAAATTAACTTATGTTGTCCTACTTGGTCATGTACACATATACATGGGCATCATGGGGTCCACTCATCAGAAATCCGATCGAGTAGTTTTTCATCGTCGTGGTTATTTTGAAATAAGGAACAGGCTAAATATATGAAGTAAATAAAAAAGCATTTCATACTAAAATCAAACTTAGTAACATATTGAAAATAAACTATAGCAATTATCAATATAAAATGTAAGCAAAACAGTTTTTGCAATGAAACAAAGGTATTATCAAGTATAGTTTTCTTCTTTGCTTGTATTGTAATACAAGAATGAAAAGGGATGCGTGTTACTTCATTAAATGCTAGTATGGCATAAAACAGATTGCTGGGCATCTTCAGTCAGAACCTGAAAACCTCATTAAAACTATCAGTGACTAAGCATTTACAAAGTGGAATAAGCCCTTTATCTCCCAGGTGGTAGCCTATGTCATCCATAACCCAGTATTTAAATGTAATAACCCCAGCATTGCAAGGTTGAACAATCTCAGCCAAGGAATTATTTAATATTCAAATTTTCCCATGCTCCAGTGTTGTATGACTTTAGGCTTTATGCCAGGGGGACCTGAAATCACATATCAGGTCAAAGAGAAGAGGATATGAGGACTGCTTGGCTCCACATGTAGGGGCGGGGGGGTTGGGGGTTGGCAACAGGAATAAAGATGGACAAGCCATTTTAGAGATTTATCTGGCAAATGGCTTGATGGTGGCAAATACATGGTTAAGCAAGAGAGAAAGTGACAAAATCGCATGCAAGACTGGCCAATAAACAACTCAGATAGACTTCCTACTTTTAAGGAAAGGGCAATGGGGTCGAATCAGCAATTGAAAAGTCATCTCCTGTAAAACAGTCAGCCCACAGCATAAACCACTGGGTGCAACAATTATCCATAAGCAGTGATTAGAGAAGGCCCTACAGTCAACAGAGACTAGCCTGAAGACCTGGAATTTACTGGAGAGAAAGCACAAGATGTCCAGGAAATAACTCAAGGCTCTAGCACCTTATGAAGAAGAAACAGGTGGAGGAAAAAGAATGGCAGTGCCTCGAGACAGCATGTCTGAGGACCATAGAACAGACAGGTGGCTGAGCCAGGTGTGTAAATAAGATACAGCAGGAAAGAATGTCATGAAATGCAGATGTCCAGAAAGTTATTAAAAGAAAGAAGTGCAGGAAAAAGTGGGAGGCAGAAAACAATTTAACTGGACTAAGAAGGAATACTGCTTGGCTAAAAAAGATCCTAAAAGAGCAGTTGGAATAGTGAAGAACAAGTCATCAAAGGCACTCTACCAGCTTCTAGAAAGTGACTGAGTAGATGGTACAAAGAAACTCAATGAGGTTGCAAGGCAGTGACAGAAAGATAAAGAACATACTCATCGTATACCCTTCACAAAGGATGCAAGCAACAACCTCCCCACCAACCCACATGAAATCAAATGCAGATAGGAGTGCTTCCATCAACTTCTAAGTGAAGAAAACCCCACAAAAGCTGTACTTCCAGAAGCTTTTGAATGAAGAAAACTACACATAAGCTGTACTGCCCCAAACACGCCTACAATGAAAAAGGGAGAGGAGCCTACCCAAGAAAAAAATGGAACAGCACTAAGGAAAATAAAATCAGAGAAAGCAGTAGACCCAGATGAGGTTGTGGCATATATGTTAAAGATGTTAGATGAGTTAGGAGGAAATGTCTCCTGTGGGAGCTCGTAGATTTATGGAGAGAAAGGTGTGTCTCAGATAACTGGAGAATAAAACATCCGTGTGCCAGTGTATAAGAACAAAGGGGATATTCACAACTGAGGACAGTGTAGACATATCAAACTTTTGTCACACTGCAGGAAGGTTTGGGAGAGGGTGACTGATAAACGAATACATAGAGTTGTTGAAGTAACATGGGAGACAAGCTGTTTGGATTCAGATCAGGGTGCAGCACAACCAACCCAATGTTTCCATTAAAATAGATTGTTGATGAGAAGCAAGTGATAAAGAAACAATCCAAATGGGCGCTCCTAGACTTGGAGAAACCGACTTATCCAGTCCTGTAATGATTCGAAGTCCCAGAAACATTGGTGGAATTAGTGCAGGTTATTTTCAAGGACCCAATGACACAAGTACGAACAGTGTTTGGACTCATCACAGAGGATTTCCCAGTAGGAGTGGAACTCTATCAGGGTTCAGCACTGAGCACATTGCTGATCTTACTGGTGATGAGCTAATTGATGGTCAGAGGAGACAGATCACCAAAGTTGCAGTATGCAAATGACGTGACATTACAGGAAGACTCTGAACAATAACTTCAGCAAGTACAGAGGAATGCAAAACTGAAGACACATGGGATGAAACTGAGTACATCTAAGACAGCTGACAGTAAATGGGGGAAATCACATGAAGCTGAGAATTGAGATAGAAGGGAAATAGTGAAACAAGTTAACAACCTTAAGTACCAGGGAGGGGTGGCTGTAGGGAAGGGAAGTCTGAATGAGGAGGTCAAAGCTAGAATCTGAGGAGCTGCAGATAACTAGCACAGAGTGTCAGGGATAGTGTATGAATGAAGAATGCCAAAGAAGCTAAAATGTAAGGTGTACAAAACAGTGGTGCGACCAGTGCTACTGTATGGTACAGAAACTTGGACAGTGAAGGCAGAAGAGTTGAGGAATCCAGAGATAATACAGATGAAGTTCTGAGACAGGTGGTAGGACGCACACTGTGGGACAGACAAAGAAATGAGGACATCAGAGCAGAAGCCCAACTAGCTCTAATTAAATAATCAAAAAATCAAATCTCAAAGAGTGTGTGTATGTGTGTATGTGTGTGTGTTTTTGTGTGTGTGTGTGTGTGTGTGTGTGTGTGTGTGTGTGTGTGTGTGTGTGTGTGTGTGTCAGCTACTTGGGCGGGGACACAAAGCACTGGTTGGACAGAGAGGGTGATGGAGGTCTTGGCTTGACCCCTCAGCTGACATCTTAACCTTATAGCTGTTCCAGTGGGGAGTCTTACTAGGGATCTGGAAAAAGAGGAAGAAACCAGCCCCAAACTGACTGTGGTCTCTGTGTGCTCTTAAGGAAAATTGCACTTTACTGTGTATGTGTACTTGTCGTCCTCCCAGTGTGTACATCCCCTGGCTGTTGCCAGTGGTGAGGACTGAGGCTCCTTGATTACTGGGCCAGTGCATAGGCGTCAAATGCAGAAAAACAGAAGTCAGTCTGGTGAAGACGATTTCAGCCAGGCAGAAAGAAGGCAAAAGGAAACAAGCTCATCAACCAAAGAGATGGATGGATTGTGTGAAAGAAGGCCTGCAACAGTCAAGCATGATTGACAAATAAGGTAGGATAGTCACATTGAGTGACATTGAATCAAGAGAGATGACAACAGTTGACACAACCCCCTTACCCCAAGTAAAACATGGGGAAAAAGGGGTTTATAATGGTGACGATCCTTAACTCTCTATACGGCTATCAAATTCAGTGAGCAGTATTTTCAACTGTGTATCCAGCCATGACATCACACTCCGTAAAACTGAAATCTATTAAGTATAATAGGCCCCAAATAAATATGAGGGTGTCTCATCAAAATATATGCAAATTTAGTCCAATAGCATAAATGTCACTTTTTGAAGTACAGGGCAAGCTATACTAGAATGATACAATGTGTCATTCAAATAGCTCATTATTAGACAAGAGCTTATATATTTTATATGTGTATACATATATATATATATATATATATATACATATATATATTATCTGTTTATATATTTATATATATATATATATATATATATATATATATATATATATATATATATATATATATATAAACACTTTATATGCTCAAAATCCTGAAATATCGAATTTCAGAATCTCGAGCCCATAAAGTGGAAAAGCTAAAATATCGAATACCCAGAAGCATGAAATTCAAAATCTCGCATTTCGGAGATGTTGAATTAGCGGTTCTGGTGTTGCGCTGTGTTCATGGATTCAGGTAAGTGTTTATGTTTTAAGGGTTTTGGGTAGGGGCTGTAGTGTGTGTTAATGTGTTTTGTTACTGTGGTGTGTGTGTGTGTGTGTGTGTGTGTGTGTGTGTGTGTGTGTGTGTGTGTGTGTGTGTGTGTGTGTGTGTGTGTGTGTGTGTGGACGCGTGTGAGGGGGATGTAGCTTGTGTGGTGGTGTTTCGTGTGTTTATGTATGTAGTGGGACCTTGGAGTTAGTATATGTAAGTTGGGGGTGTGTGGGGGGGCGCATACCCCCACATGTGGGGGGGGTGCTGCAGGGGGGCACTTGTACATAGGATTGGGTTGTGTGTTTGTTTGTAGGGAGGAAGGTGTGTGTATGTGTATGTGTGTGGTGTGTGTAGCATAGAAGTCACGATTTTAAATTTCGCGCTTCTGGGTGTTAGATGTTTTAGTCTTTCCACTTTATGGGCTCGAGATTCTGAAATTCAATATTTCATGATTTCAAGCATATAAAGTGAATATATGTATATATATATATATATATATATATATATATATATATATATATATATATATACACACACACACACACACACACACACACACACACACACACACACATATAGAAGGAGAGAGAGAGATAGCTATAGATAGATAAAAAGATATCTGGCTTTCCTTTTTGCATCATCATTAGCACCAACACATTGTAGCATTAGTCATAGAATGTTTAAGAACACTTTTTGCAATATTAGTTGTTCAAGGTAAAACATATATAATGTTATTTTAATAAATGTTTAGATGCATTTCACAGAAATAACTTTGCTTTATAATTCCTTTGTGCGTGACCACTAATATATTAACAGCAGAATAGTAAGGCAGACTTTCAGTACAGTACAAGTTTAACACATTCAACTTTTGTACCAAAAATCCTAGGGTAAATTATTTAATAATTTGGTGAGTGGGCTGATCGTGCGGACCATTTCAGTCACAGCACCAGCTGTGGAGCAAGGAAAAATGCAAAGGCAGTATTCATAGACAAGTTATGCTAGCCAGTCATACAAATGCTTAGGTGGATCTTTGAGAAACGGAAAGGAAATAAGAGTGTTCAGAAAATCAAATGGATAAACAAAGGACATGAACATCACAAAAACACTAAATGTATATCAAGAATTAACCTCAGAAGCTGGGGTTATAAACTACCAATACTGACACTTCACTGTTTAAAAGGATGATCAAAAAACATGGATTCAGAATATCAGGAGCCTTACCATGGACAATTGCAAGTGAAGATGAATTCTGGTGAGAGAAGTGGTGAACTAGACAAAACAAGAATAAATCAATACAGCACTAGGCATGGATTTGGGAGGTATGTGACCTTGGCCAATGAGAAAACAGAATAAACTAGGGAAGTGGGAG